>NW_027189384.1:0-235551 GCF_040958095.1 Procambarus clarkii
TCTTGGCATATGTTGGGTATAAAATGGATAATATCAACCGCAAATACGTGCATAGAGCCAGAATTTGGCTCCAAAATATGGCTCAGGCCTCGAAATTGGGATGTTTGGGATATTTTGAAAACTGCAGGGGGGGTTTTGGGACAAATATGACCAAACGCCGCTTTTTGTACTTGGTATATGTTGGGTATAAAAAAGAAGTAATTTCAAACTGCGAATACGTGCAGAGAGCCTGAGTTTGGCTCCAAAATATGGCTCAGGCCTCAAAATTGGGATGTTTGGGATATTTCGAAAACTGCAGGGGAGTTTGTGCAAAATATGACTCACTGCCGCTTTCAAGACTTGGCATATGTTGGGTATAAAAAGGTAATTTTAAACTGCGAATACGTGCATAGAGCCAGAATTTGGCTCAGAAATATTGCTCTGTCCTCGAAATTGGGATGTTTGGGATATTTTGAAAACTCCAGGGGAGTTTGTGCAAAATGTGACTCACTGCCGCTTTCAGTACTTGGCATATGTTGGGTATAAAAAGTCGTAATATCAAACTGCGAATACTTGCAGAGAGCCAAAATTTGGATCCAAAATATGGCTCAGGCCTCAAAATTGGGATGTTTGTGATATTTTGAAAACTGCAGGGGGGGTTTGGGACAAATGTGACCAAATGCCGCGTTCAGTACTGGGCATATGTTGGGTATAAAAAAGTCGTAATTTCAAACTGCGAATACGTGCAGAGAGCCAGAACTTGGCTCCAAAATATGGCTCAGTCCTCGAAATTGGGATGTTTGGGATATTTTGAAAACTGCAGGGGGGATTGAGACAAATGTGACCAAGAGCCGCTTTCAGTACTTGGCATATGTTTGGTATATAAATTCATAAATTCAAACTGCGAATATGTGCAGAGAGCCAGAATTTGGCTCCAAAATATGGCTCATGCCTCGAAATTGGGATGTTTGGGATATTTTGAAAACTGCAGGGAGGTTTGGGACAAATGTGACCAAACGCCACTTTCAGTACTTGGCATATGTTGGGTATAAAAAGTCGTAATTTCAAACTGCGAATACGTGCAGAAAGCCAGAATTTGGCTCCAAAATATGGCTCAGGCCTCAAAATTGGGATATTTGGGATATTTCGAAAACTGCAGGGGAGTTTGTGCGAAATGTGACTCACTGCCGCTTTCATGACTTGGCATATGTTGGGTATAAAAAGGTAATTTTAAATTGCGAATACGTGCATAGAGCCAGAATTTGGCTCAAAAATATTGCTCTGTCCTCGAAATTGGGATGTTTGGGATATTTTGAAAACTCCATGGGGGTTTGGGACCAATATGACCAAATGCCGCTTTCAGAACTTGGTATATGTTTGCTATAAAAAGTCGTAATTTCAAACTGCGAATACGTGCAGAGAGCTTGAATTTGGCTCCAAAATATAGCTCAGGCCTCGAAAGTGGGATGTTTAAGATATTTTGAAAACTGCAGGGCAGTTTGTGCAAAATGTGACTCACTGCCGCTTTCAGGACTTGGCATATGTTGGGTATAAAATGGGGTAATATCAAACCGCGAATACGTGCATAGAGCCTGAATTTTGCTCCAAAATATGGCTCAGGCCACGAAATTGGGATGTTTTGGATATTTTGAAAACTACAGGGGGGGGGGGGTTTTGGGACAAATGTGACCAAACGCCGCGTTCAGTACTGGGCATATGTTGGGTATAAATAAGTCGTAATTTCAAACTGCGAATACGTTCAGAGAGCCAGAATTTGGCTCCAAAATATGGCTCAGGCCTCAAAATTGGGATGTTTGTGATATTTTGAAAACTGCAGGGGGGGTTTGGGACAAATATGACCAAACGCCGCTTTCTGTACTTGGTATATGTTGGGTATAAAAAAGAAGTAATTTCAAACTGCGAATACGTGCAGAGAGCCTGAATTTGGCTCCAAAATATGGCTCAGGCCTCAAAATTGGGATGTTTGGGATATTCCGAAAACTGCAGGGGTGTTTGTGCAAAATATGACTCACTGCCGCTTTCAAGACTTGGCATATGTTGGGTATAAAAAGGTAATTTTAAACTGCGAATACATGCATAGAGCCAGAATTAGGCTCAGAAATATTGCTCTTTCCTCGAAATTGGGATGTTTGGGATATTTTGAAAACTCCAGAGGAGTTTGTGCAAAATGTGACTCACTGCCGCTTTCAGTACTTGGCATATGTTGGGTATAAAAAGTGGTAATATCAAACTGCGAATACTTACAAAGAGCCAAAATTTGGATCCAAAATATTGCTCAGGCCTCGAAATTGGGATATTTGGGATATTTCGAAAACTGCATGGGAGTTTGTGCGAAATGTGACTCACTGCCGCTTTCAGGACTTGGCATATGTTGGGTAAAAAATGTCGTAATTTCAAACCGCGAATACGTGCATAGAGCCAGAATTTGGCTCCAAAATATGGCTCAGGCGTCGAAATTGGGATATTTGGGATATTTCGAAAACTGCACGGGAGTTTGTGCGAAATGTGACTCACTGCCGTTTTCAAGACTTGGCATATGTTGGGTATAAAAAAGTCGTAATTTCAAACTGCGAATACGTTCAGAGAGCCAGAATTTGGCTCCAAAATATGGCTCAGGCCTCGGAATTGAGATATTTGGGATATTTCGAAAACTGCAGGGGAGTTTGTGCGAAATGTGACTCACTGCCGCTTTCTGTACTTGGTATATGTTGGGTATAAAAAAAGTCGTAATTTCAAACTGTGAATACGTGCAGAGAGCCAGAATTTGGCTCCAAAATATGGCTCAGGCCTCGACATTGTGATGTTTGATATATTTTGAAAACTGCAGGGGGGATTGAGACAAATGTGACCAAACGCCGCTTTCAGAACTTGGCATATGTTGGGTATAAAAAAGTGGTAATTTCAATTTGCGAATACGTGCAGAGAGCCAGAATTTGGCTCAAAAATATGGCTCAGGCCTCGAAATTGGGATATTTGGGATATTTCGAAAACTGCAGGGGAGTTTGTGCGAAATGTGGCACACTGTCGCTTTCAGGACTTGGCATATGTTGGGTATAAAATGCGGTAATATCAAACCGCGAATACGTGCATAGAGCCAGAATTTGGCTCCAAAATATGGCTCAGGCCTCGAAATTGGGATGTTTGGGATATTTTGAAAACTGCAGGGGGGGTATTGGACAAATGTGTCCAAACGCCGCTTTCTGTACTTGGTATATGTTGGGTATAAAAAAGAAGTAATTTCAAACTGCGAATACGTTCAGAGAGCCAGAGTTTGGCTCCAAAATATGGCTCAGGCCTCAAAATTGGGATGTTTGGGATATTTCGAAAACTGCAGGGGAGTTTGTGCAAAATTTGACTCACTGCCGCTTTCATGACTTGGCATATGTTGGGTATAAAAAGGTAATTTTAAATTGCGAATACGTGCATAGAGCCAGAATTTGGCTCAAAAATATTGCTCTGTCCTCGAAATTGGGATGTTTGGGATATTTTGAAAACTCCAGGGGGGTTTGGGACCAATATGACCAAACGCCGCTTTCAGAACTTGGTATATGTTGGGTATAAAAAGTCGTAATTTCATACTGCGAATACGTGCATAGAGCCAGAATTTGGCTCCAAAATATGGCTCAGGCGTCGAAATTGGGATATTTGGGATATTTCGAAAACTGCACGGGAGTTTGTGCAAAATTTGACTTACTGCCGCTTTCATGACTTGGCATATGTTGGGTATAAAAAGGTAATTTTAAACTGCGAATACGTGCATAGAGCCAGAATTTGGCTTAAAAATATTGCTCTGTCCTCGAAATTGGGATGTTTGGGATATTTTGAAAACTCCAGGGGAGTTTGTGCAAAATGTGACTCACTGCCGCTTTCAGTACTTGGCATATGTTGGGTATAAAAAGTCGTAATATCAAACTGCGAATACTTGCAGAGAGCCAAAATTTGGCTCCAAAATATTGCTCAGGCCTCGAAATTGGGATATTTGGGATATTTCGAAAACTGCAAGGGAGTTTGTGCGAAATGTGTCTCACTGCCGCTTTCAGGACTTGGCATATGTTGGGTAAAAAATGTTGTAATTTCAAACCGTGAATACGTGCATAGAGCCTGAATTTTGCTCCAAAATATGGCTCAGGCCACGAAATTGGGATGTTTTGGATATTTTGAAAACTACAGGGGGGGTTTGGGACAAATGTGACCAAACGCCGCGTTCAGTACTGGGCATATGTTGGGTGTAAATAAGTCGTAATTTCAAACTGCGAGTACGTTCAGAGAGCCAGAATTTGGCTCTAAAATATGGCTCAGGCCTCAAAATTGGGATGTTTGTGATATTTTGAAAACTGCAGGGGGGGTTTGGGACAAATGTGACCAAATGCCGCGTTCAGTACTGGTCATATGTTGGGTATAAAAAAGTCGTAATTTCAAACTGCGAATACGTTCAGAGAGCCAGAATTTGGCTCCAAAATATGGCTCAGGCCTCGAAATTGAGATATTTGGGATATTTCGAAAACTGCAGGGGAGTTTGTGCGAAATGTGACTCACTGCCGCTTTCTGTACTTGGTATATGTTGGGTATAAAAAAAGTCGTAATTTCAAACTGTGAATACGTGCAGAGAGCCAGAATTTGGCTCCAAAATATGGCTCAGGCCTCGACATTGTGATGTTTGATATATTTTGAAAACTGCAGGGGGGATTGAGACAAATGTGACCAAACGCCGCTTTCAGAACTTGGCATATGTTGGGTATAAAAAAGTGGTAATTTCAATTTGCGAATACGTGCAGAGAGCCAGAATTTGGCTCAAAAATATGGCTCAGGCCTCGAAATTGGGATATTTGGGATATTTCGAAAACTGCAGGGGAGTTTGTGCGAAATGTGGCACACTGTCGCTTTCAGGACTTGGCATATGTTGGGTATAAAATGCGGTACTATCAAACCGCGAATACGTGCATAGAGCCAGAATTTGGCTCCAAAATATGGCACAGGCCTCGAAATTGGGATATTTGGGATATTTCGAAAACTGCAGGGGAGTTTGTGCGAAATGTGGCACACTGTCGCTTTCAGGACTTGGCATATGTTGGGTATAAAATGCGGTAATATCAAACCGCGAATACGTGCATAGAGCCAGAATTTGGCTCCAAAATATGGCTCAGGCCTCGAAATTGGGATGTTTGGGATATTTTGAAAACTGCAGGGGGGGTTTGGGACAAATGTGTCCAAACGCCGCTTTCTGTACTTGGTATATGTTGGGTATAAAAAAGAAGTAATTTCAAACTGCGAATACGTTCAGAGAGCCAGAGTTTGGCTCCAAAATATGGCTCAGGCCTCAAAATTGGGATGTTTGGGATATTTCGAAAACTGCAGGGGCGTTTGTGCAAAATTTGACTCACTGCCGCTTTCATGACTTGGCATATGTTGGGTATAAAAAGGTAATTTTAAATTGCGAATACGTGCATAGAGCCAGAATTTGGCTCAAAAATATTGCTCTGTCCTCGAAATTGGGATGTTTGGGATATTTTGAAAACTCCAGGGGGGTTTGGGACCAATATGACCAAACGCCGCTTTCAGAACTTGGTATATGTTGGGTATAAAAAGTCGTAATTTCATACTGCGAATACGTGCATAGAGCCAGAATTTGGCTCCAAAATATGGCTCAGGCGTCGAAATTGGGATATTTGGGATATTTCGAAAACTGCACGGGAGTTTGTGCAAAATTTGACTTACTGCCGCTTTCATGACTTGGCATATGTTGGGTATAAAAAGGTAATTTTAAACTGCGAATACGTGCATAGAGCCAGAATTTGGCTTAAAAATATTGCTCTGTCCTCGAAATTGGGATGTTTGGGATATTTTGAAAACTCCAGGGGAGTTTGTGCAAAATGTGACTCACTGCCGCTTTCAGTACTTGGCATATGTTGGGTATAAAAAGTCGTAATATCAAACTGCGAATACTTGCAGAGAGCCAAAATTTGGCTCCAAAATATTGCTCAGGCCTCGAAATTGGGATATTTGGGATATTTCGAAAACTGCAAGGGAGTTTGTGCGAAATGTGTCTCACTGCCGCTTTCAGGACTTGGCATATGTTGGGTAAAAAATGTTGTAATTTCAAACCGTGAATACGTGCATAGAGCCTGAATTTTGCTCCAAAATATGGCTCAGGCCACGAAATTGGGATGTTTTGGATATTTTGAAAACTACAGGGGGGGTTTGGGACAAATGTGACCAAACGCCGCGTTCAGTACTGGGCATATGTTGGGTGTAAATAAGTCGTAATTTCAAACTGCGAGTACGTTCAGAGAGCCAGAATTTGGCTCTAAAATATGGCTCAGGCCTCAAAATTGGGATGTTTGTGATATTTTGAAAACTGCAGGGGGGGTTTGGGACAAATGTGACCAAATGCCGCGTTCAGTACTGGTCATATGTTGGGTATAAAAAAGTCGTAATTTCAAACTGCGAATACGTGCAGAGAGCCAGAACTTGGCTCCAAAATATGGCTCAGGCATCGAAACTGGGATGTTTGGGATATTTTGAAAACTGCAGGGGGGATTGAGACAAATGTGACCAAACGCCGCTTTCAGTACTTGGCATGTTTGGTATATAAATTCATAAATTCAAACTGCGAATACCTGCAGAGAGCCAGAATTTGGCTCCAAAATATGGCTCATGCCTCGAAATTGGGATGTTTGGGATATTTTGAAAACTGCAGGGAGGTTTGGGACAAATGTGACCAAACGCCACTTTCAGTACTTGGCATATGTTGGGTATAAAAAGTCGTAATTTCAAACTGCGAATACGTGCAGAAAGCCAGAATTTAGCTCCAAAATATGGCTCATGCCTCAAAATTTGGATATTTGGGATATTTCGAAAACTGCAGGGGAGTTTGTGCGAAATGTGACTCACTGCCGCTTTCATGACTTGGCATATGTTGGGTATAAAAAGGTAATTTTAAATTGCGAATACGTGCATAGAGCCAGAATTTGGCTCAAAAATATTGCTCTGTCCTCGAAATTGGGATGTTTGGGATATTTTGAAAACTCCAGGGGGGTTTGGGACCAATATGACCAAATGCCGCTTTCAGAACTTGGTATATGTTTGGTATAAAAAGTCGTAATTTCAAACTGCGAATACGTGCAGAGAGCTTGAATTTGGCTCCAAAATATGGCTCAGGCCTCGAAAGTGGGATGTTTAAGATATTTTGAAAACTGCAGGGCAGTTTGTGCAAAATGTGACTCACTGCCGCTTTCAGGACTTGGCATATGTTGGGTATAAAATGGGGTAATATCAAACCGCGAATACGTGCATAGAGCCAGAATTTGGCTCCAAAATATGGCTCAGGCGTCGAAATTGGGATATTTGGGATATTTCGAAAACTGCACGGGAGTTTGTGCGAAATGTGACTCACTGCCGTTTTGAAGACTTGGCATATGTTGGGTATAAAAAAGTCGTAATTTCAAACTGCGAATACGTTCAGAGATCCAGAATTTGGCTCCAAAATATGGCTCAGGCCTCGAAATTGAGATATTTGGGATGTTTCGAAAACTGCAGGGGAGTTTGTGCCAAATGTGACTCACTGCCGCTTTCTGTACTTGGTATATGTTGGGTATAAAAAAGTCGTAATTTCAAACTGCGAATACGTGCAGAGAGCCAGAATTTGGCTCCAAAATATTGCTCTGTCCTCGAAATTGGGATGTTTGGGATATTTTGAAAACTCCAGGGGGGTTTGGGACCAATATGGCCAAATGCCGCTTTCAGAACTTGGTATATGTTTGGTATAAAAAGTCGTAATTTCAAACTGCGAATACGTGCAGAGAGCTTGAATTTGGCTCCAAAATATGGCTCAGGCCTCGAAAGTGGGATGTTTAAGATATTTTGAAAACTGCAGGGCAGTTTGTGCAAAATGTGACTCACTGCCGCTTTCAGGACTTGGCATATGTTGGGTATAAAATGGGGTAATATCAAACCGCGAATACGTGCATAGAGCCAGAATTTGGCTCCAAAATATGGCTCAGGCGTCGAAATTGGGATATTTCGGATATTTCGAAAACTGCACGGGAGTTTGTGCGAAATGTGACTCACTGCCGTTTTGAAGACTTGGCATATGTTGGGTATAAAAAAGTCGTAATTTCAAACTGCGAATACGTTCAGAGATCCAGAATTTGGCTCCAAAATATGGCTCAGGCCTCGAAATTGAGATATTTGGGATGTTTCGAAAACTGCAGGGGAGTTTGTGCGAAATGTGACTCACTGCCGCTTTCTGTACTTGGTATATGTTGGGTATAAAAAAGTCGTAATTTCAAACTGCGAATACGTGCAGAGAGCCAGAATTTGGCTCCAAAATATGGCTCAGGCCTCGACATAGTGATGTTTGATATATTTTGAAAACAGCAGGGGGGATTGAGACAAATGTGACCAAACGCCGCTTTCAGTACTTGGCATATGTTGGATATAAAAAAGTGGTAATTTCAATTTGCGAATACGTGCAGAGATTCAGAATTTGGCTCCAAAATATGGCTCTGGCCTTGAAATTGGGATATTTGGGATATTTCGAAAACTGCAGGGGAGTTTGTGCGAAATGTGGCACACTGTCGCTTTCAGGACTTGGCATATGTTGGGTATAAAATGCGGTAATATCAAACCTCGAATACGTGCATAGAGCCAGAATTTGGCTCCAAAATATGGCTCAGGCCTCGAAATTGGGATGTTTGGGATATTTTGAAAACTGCAGGGGGGTTTGGGACAAATGTGACCAAACGCCGCTTTCTGTACTTGGTACATGTTGGGTATAAAAAAGAAGTAATTTCAAACTGCGAATACGTTCAGAGAGCCAGAGTTTGGCTCCAAAATATGGCTCAGGCCTCAAAATTGGGATGTTTGGGATATTTCGAAAACTGCAGGGGAGTTTGTGCAAAATTTGACTCACTGCCGCTTTCATGACTTGGCATATGTTGGGTATAAAAAGGTAATTTTAAATTGCGAATACGTGCATAGAGCCAGAATTTGGCTCAAAAATATTGCTCTGTCCTCGAAATTGGGATGTTTGGGATATTTTGAAAACTGCAGGGAGGTTAGGGACAAATGTGACCAAACGCCACTTTCAGTACTTGGCATATGTTGGGTATAAAAAGTCGTAATTTCAAACTGCGAATACGTGCAGAAAGCCAGAATTTAGCTCCAAAATATGGCTCAGGCCTCAAAATTGGGATATTTGGGATATTTCGAAAACTGCAGGGGAGTTTGTGCGAAATGTGACTGACTGCCGCTTTCAGAACTTGGCATATGTTGGGTATAAAATCTCGTAATTTCAAACCGCGAATACGTGCATAGAGCCAGAATTTGGCTCCGAAAATATGGCTCATGCCTCGAAATTGGGATGTTTGGGATATTTTGAAAACTGCAGGGAGGTTTGGGACAAATGTGACCAAACGCCACTTTCAGTACTTGGCATATGTTGGGTATAAAAAGTCGTAATTTCAAACAGCGAATACGTGCAGAAAGCCAGAATTTGGCTCCAAAATATGGCTCAGGCCTCAAAATTGGGATATTTGGGATATTTCGAAAACTGCAAGGGAGTTTGTGCGAAATGTGACTCACTGCCGCTTTCATAACTTGGCATATGTTGGGTATAAAAAGGTAATTTTAAATTGCGAATACGTGCATAGAGCCAGAATTTGGCTCAAAAATATTGCTCTGTCCTCGAAATTGGGATGTTTGGGATATTTTGAAAACTCCAGGGGAGTTTGTGCAAAATGTGACTCACTGCCGCTTTCAGTACTTGGCATATGTTGGGTATAAAAAGTCGTAATATCACACTGCGAATACTTGCAGAGAGCCAAATTTTGGCTCCAAAATATTGCTCAGGCCTCGAAATTGGGATATTTGGGATATTTCGAAAACTGCAAGGGAGTTTGTGCGAAATGTGACTCACTGCCGCTTTCAGGACTTGGCATATGTTGGGTAAAAAATGTTGTAATTACAAACCGCGAATACGTCCATAGAGCCTGAATTTTGCTCCAAAATATGGCTCAGGCCACGAAATTGGGATGTTTTGGATATTTTGAAAACTACAGGGGGGGTTTGGGACAAATGTGACCAAACGCCGCGTTCAGTACTGGGCACATGTTGGGTATAAATAAGTCGTAATTTCAAACTGCGAATACGTGCAGAGAGCCAGAATTTGGCTCCAAAATATGGCTCAGGCCTCAAAATTGGGATGTTTGTGATATTTTGAAAACTGCAGGGGGGGGTTTGGGACAAATGTGACCAAATGCCGCGTTCAGTACTGGGCATATGTTGGGTATAAAAAAGTCGTAATTTCAAACTGCGAATACGTGCAGAGAGCCAGAACTTGGCTCCAAAATATGGCTCAGGCCTCGAAACTGGGATGTTTGGGATATTTTGAAAACTGCAGGGGGGATTGAGACAAATGTGACCAAACGCCGCTTTCAGTACTTGGCATGTTTGGTATATAAATTCATAAATTCAAACTGCGAATACCAGCAGAGAGCCAGAATTTGGCTCCAAAATATGGCTCATGCCTCGAAATTGGGATGTTTGGGATATTTTGAAAACTGCAGGGAGGTTTGGGACAAATGTGACCAAACGCCACTTTCAGTACTTGGCATATGTTGGGTATAAAAAGTCGTAATTTCAAACTGCGAATACGTGCAGAGAGCTTGAATTTGGCTCCAAAATATGGCTCAGGCCTCGAAAGTGGGATGTTTAAGATATTTTGAAAACTGCAGGACAGTTTGTGCAAAATGTGACTCTGCCGCTTTCAGGACTTGGCATATGTTGGGTATAAAATGGGGTAATATCAAACCGCGAATACGTGCATAGAGCCAGAATTTGGCTCCAAAATATGGCTCAGGCGTCGAAATTGGGATATTTGGGATATTTCGAAAACTGCACGGGAGTTTGTGCGAAATGTGACTCACTGCCGTTTTCAAGACTTGGAATATGTTGGGTACAAAAAAGTCGTAATTTCAAACTGCAAATACGTTCAGAGAGCCAGAATTTGGCTCCAAAATATGGCTCAGGCCTCGAAATTGAGATATTTGGGATATTTCGAAAACTGCAGGGGAGTTTGTGCGAAATGTGACTCACTGCCGCTTTCTGAACTTGGTATATGTTAGGTATAAAAAAGTCGTAATTTCAAACTGCGAATACGTGCAGAGAGCCAGAATTTGGCTCCAAAATATGGCTCAGGCCTCGACATTGTGATGTTTGGGATATTTTGAAAACTGCAGGGGGGATTGAGACAAATGTGACCAAACGCCGCTTCCTGTACTTGGTATATGTTGGGTATAAAAAAGTCGTAATTTCAAACTGCGAATACGTGCAGAGAGCCAGAATTTGGCTCCAAATATTGCTCAGGCATCGAAATTGGGATATTTGGGATATTTCGAAAACTGCAGGGGAGTTTGTGCGAAATGTGGCACACTGTCGCTTTCAGGACTTGTCATATGTTGGGTATAAAATGCGTTAATATCAAACCGCGAATACGTGCATAGAGCCAGTATTTGGCTCCAAAATATGGCTCAGGCCTCGAAATTGGGATGTTTGGGATATTTTGAAAACTGCAGGGGGGGTTTGGGACAAATGTGAGCAAACGCCGCTTTCTGTACTTGGTATATGTTGGGTATAAAAAAGAAGTAATTTCAAACTGCGAATACGTTCAGAGAGCCAGAATTTGGCTCCTAAATATGGCTCAGGCCTCAAAATTGGGATGTTTGTGATATTTTGAAAACTGCAGGGGGGGTTTGGGACAAATGTGATCAAACGCCGCTTTCTGAACTTGGTATATGTTGGGTATAAAAAAGAAGTAATTTCAAACTGCGAATACGTTCAAAGAGCCAGAGTTTGGCTCCAAAATATGGCTCAGGCCTCAAAATTGGGATGTTTGGGATATTTCGAAAACTGCAGGGGAGTTTGTGCAAAATTTGACTCACTGCCGCTTTCATGACTTGGCATATGTTGGGTATAAAAAGATTATTTTAAACTGCGAATACGTGCATAGAGCCAGAATTTGGCTTAAAAATATTGCTCTGTCCTCGAAATTGAGATGTTTGGGATATTTTGAAAACTCCAGGGGAGTTTGAGCAAAATGTGACTCACTGCCGCTTTCAGGACTTGGCATATGTTGGGAAAA
Source organism: Procambarus clarkii (assembly GCF_040958095.1). Taxonomy (NCBI): domain Eukaryota; kingdom Metazoa; phylum Arthropoda; class Malacostraca; order Decapoda; family Cambaridae; genus Procambarus; species Procambarus clarkii. The sequence goes on from NW_027189384.1 coordinate 12,140, forward strand.
AAATGTCGTAATTTCAAACCGCGAATACGTGCATAGAGCCTGAATTTTGCTCCAAAATATGGCTCAGGCCACGAAATTGGGATGTTTGGGATATTTTGAAAACTACAGGGGGGGGTTTGGGACAAATGTGACCAAACGCCGCGTTCAGTACTGGGCATATGTTGGGTATAAAAAAGTCGTAATTTCAAACTGCGAATACGTGCAGAGAACCAGAACTTGGCTCCAAAATATGGCTCAGGCCTCGAAACTGGGATGTTTGGGATATTTTAAAAACTGCAGGGGGGGATTGAGACAAATGTGACCAAACGCCGCTTTCAGTACTTTGCATGTTTGGTATATAAATTCATAAATTCAAACTGCGAATACGTGCAGAGAGCCAGAATTTGGCTCCAAAATATGGCTCATGCCTCGAAATTGGGATGTTTGCGATATTTTGAAAACTGCAGGGAGGTTTGGGACAAATGTGACCAAACGCCACTTTTAGTACTTGGCATATGTTGGGTATAAAAGTAGTAATTTCAAACTGCGAATACGTGCAGAAAGCCAGAATTTGGCTCCAAAATATGGCTCAGGCCTCAAAATTGGGATATTTGGGATATTTCGAAAACTGCAGGGGAGTTTGTGCGAAATGTGACTGACTGCCGCTTTCTGAACTTCTCATATGTTGGGTATAAAATCTCGTAATTTCAAACCGCGAATACGTGCATAGAGCCAAAATTTGGCTCCAAAATATGGCTCAGGCCTCGAAATTGGGATGTTTGGGATATTTTGAAAACTGCAGGGGGGGTTTTGGGACAAAGGTGACCAAACGCCGCTTTCTGTACTTGGTATATGTTGGGTATAAAAAAGAAGTAATTTCAAACTGCGAATACGTTCAGAGAGCCAGAGTTTGGCTCCAAAATATGGCTCAGGCCTCAAAATTGGGATGTTTGGGATATTTCGAAAACGGCAGGGGAGTTTGTGCAAAATTTGACTCACTGCCGCTTTCATGACTTGGCATATGTTGGGTATAAAAAGGTAATTTTAAACTGCGAATACGTGCATGGAGCCAGAATTTGGCTTAAAAATATTGCTCTGTCCTCGAAATTGGGATGTTTGGGATATTTTGAAAACTCCAGGGGAGTTTGTGCAAAATGTGACTCACTGCCGCTTTCAGGACTTGGCATATGTTGGGTGTAAAATGGGGTAATATCAAACCGCGAATACGTGCATAGAGCCAGAATTTGGCTCCAAAATATGGCTCAGGCGTCGAAATTGGGATATTTGGGATATTTCGAAAACTGCACGGGAGTTTGTGCGAAATGTGACTCACTGCCGTTTTCAAGACTTGGAATATGTTGGGTATAAAAAAGTCGTAATTTCAAACTGCGAATACGTTCAGAGAGCCAGAATTTGGCTCCAAAATATGGCTCAGGCCTCGAAATTGAGATATTTGGGATATTTCGAAAACTGCAGGGGAGTTTGTGCGAAATGTGACTCACTGCCGCTTTCTGAACTTGGTATATGTTGGGTATAAAAAAGTCGTAATTTCAAACTGCGAATACGTTCAGAGAGCCAGAATTTGGCTCCAAAATATGGCTCAGGCCTCGACATTGTGATGTTTGGGATATTTCGAAAACTGCAGGGGGGATTGAGACAAATGTGACCAAACGCCGCATTCTGTACTTGGTATATGTTGGGTATAAAAAAGTCGTAATTTCAAACTGCGAATACGTGCAGAGAGCCAGAATTTGGCTCCAAATATTGCTCAGGCCTCGAAATTGGGATATTTGGGATATTTTGAAAACTCCAGGGGAGTTTGTGCAAAATGTGACTCACTGCCGCTTTCAGGACTTGGCATATGATGGGTAAAAAATGTCGTAATTTCAAACCGCGAATACGTGCATAGAGCCTGAATTTGGCTCCTAAATATGGCTCAGGCCTCAAAATTGGGATGTTTGTGATATTTTGAAAACTGCAGGGGGGGTTTGGGACAAATGTGACCAAATGCCGCGTTCAGTACTGGGCATATGTTGGGTATAAAAAAGTCGTAATTTCAAACTGCGAATACGTGCAGAGAACCAGAACTTGGCTCCAAAATATGGCTCAGGCCTCGAAACTGGGATGTTTGGGATATTTTGAAAACTGCAGGGGGGATTGAGACAAATGTGACTCACTGCCGCTTTCATGACTTGGCATATGTTGAGTATAAAAAGGTAATTTTAAATTGCGAATACGTGCATAGAGCCAGAATTTGGCTCAAAAATATTGCTCTGTCCTCGAAATTGGGATGTTTGAGATATTTTGAAAACTCCAGGGGGGTTTGGGACCAATATGACCAAACGCCGCTTTCAGAACTTGGCATATGTTGGGTATAAAAAGCCGTAATTTCAAACTGCGAATACGTGCAAAGAGCTTGAATTTGGCTCCAAAATATGGCTCAGGCCTCGAAAGTGGGATGTTTGGGATATTTTGAAAACTGCAGGGGAGTTTGTGCAAAATATGACTCACTGCTGCTTTCAGTACTTGGCATATGTTGGGTATAAAAAGTCGTAATTTCAAACTGCGAATACGTGCAGAGAGCCAGAATTTGGCTCCAAAATATGGCTCAGGCGTCGAAATTGGGATATTTGGGATATTTCGAAAACTGCAAGGGAGTTTGAGCGAAATGTGACTCACTGCCGCTTTCAGGACTTGGCATATGTTGGGTAAAAAATGTCGTAATTTCAAACCGCGAATACGTACATAGAGCCTGAATTTTGCTCCAAAAAATGGCTCAGGCCACGAAATTCGGATGTTTGGGATATTTTGAAAACTGCAGGGGGGGTTTGGGACAATTGTGACAACACGCCGCGTTCAGTACTGGGCATATGTTGGGTATAAAAAAGTCGTAATTTCAAACTGCGAATATGTGCAGAGAGCCAGAATTTGGCTCCAAAATATGGCTCAGGCCTCGAAATTGGGATATTTTGGATATTTCGAAAACTGCAGGGGAGTTTGTGCGAAATGGGACTCACTGCCGCTTTCAAGAGTTGGTATATGTTGGGTATAAAATGTCGTAATTTCAAAACGCGAATACGTGCATAGAGCCAGAATTTGGCTCCAAAATATGGATCAGGCCTCGAAATTAGGATGTTTGGAATATTTTGAAAACTGTAGGGGGGTTTGGGACAAATGTGACCAAACGCCGCTTTATGTACTTGGTATATGTTGGGTATAAAAAAGTCGTAATTTCAAACTGCGAATACGTGCAGAGAGCCAGAATTTAGCTCCAAAATATGGCTCAGGCCTCGAAATTGGGGTGTTTGGGATATTTTGAAAACTGCAGGGGGGATTGAGACAAATGTGACCAAACGCCGCTTTCAGTACTTGGCATATGTTGGGTATAAAAAAGTCGTAATTTCAAACTGCGTATACGTGCAGAGAGCCAGAATTTGGCTCCAAAATATTGCTCAGGCCTCGAAATTGGGATGTTTGGAATATTTTGAAAACTGCAGGTGGGGTTTGGGACAAATGTGACCAAATGCTGCTTTCAGTTCTTGGCATATGTTGGGCATAAAAAAGTCGTATTTTCAAACTGCGAATACGTGCAGAGAGCTAGAATTTGGCTCGAAAATATTGCTCAGTCCTCGAAATTGGGATATGTGGGATATTTCGAAAACTGCAACAGAGTTTGTGCGAAATGTGACTCTCTGCCGGTTTCAGGACTTGGCATATGTTGGGTATAAAATGTCGTAATTTCAAACCGCGAATACGTGCATAGAGCTCGAATTTGGCTCCAAAATATGGCACAGGCCTCGATATTGGGATGTTTAGGATATTTTGAAAACTGCAGGAGGGTTTGGGACAAAGGTTACCAAACGCCGCTTTCAGTACCTGGCATATATTGAGTATAAAAAAGTCGTAATTTCAAACTGCGAATACGTGCAGAGAGCCAGAGTTTGGCTCCAAAATATGGCTCTGGCCTCGAAATTGGGATGTTTGGATATTTCGAAAACTGCAAGGGAGTTTGTGCAAAATGTAACTCACTGCCGCTTTCAGGAATTGGCATATGTTGGGTATAAAAATCGTAATATTAAACTGCGAATACGTGGAGAGAGCCAGAATTTGGCTCCATAATATGGCTCAGGCCTCGATATTGGGATATTTGGGATATTTCGAAAACTGCAAGGGAGTTTGTGCAAAATGTGACTCACTGCCGCTTTCAGGAATTGGCATATGTTGGGTATAAAAAGTCGTAATATCAGTCTGCGAATACGTGTATAGAGCCGGAATTTGGCTCCAAAATATGGCTCAGGCCTCCAAATTGGGATGTTTGGGATATTTTTTAAACTGCAGGGAGGTTTGGGACAAATGTGACCAAACGCCACTTTCAGTACTTGGAATATGTTGGGTAAAAAATGTCGTAATTTCAAACCGCGAATACGTGCATAGAGCCGGAATTTGGCTCCAAAATATGGCTCAGGCCTCGAAATGGGGATGTTTGGGATATTTTGAAAACTGCAGGGGAAGTTTGGGACAATTGTGACCACACGCCGCGTTCAGTACTGGGCATATGTTGGGTATAAAAAAGTCGTAATTTTAAACTGCAAATACGTGCAGAGAGCCAGAGTTTGGCTCCAAAATATGGCTCAGGCCTCGAATTTGGGATGTTTGGGATATTTCGAAAACTGCAGGGGAGTTTGTGCCAAATGTGACTCACTGCCGCTTTCAGTACTTGGTATAGGTTGGGTATAAAATGTCGTAATTTCAAAACGCGAATACGTGCATAGAGATAGAATTTGACTCCAAAATATGGATCAGGCCTCGAAATTGGGATGTTTGTGATATTTTGAAAACTGCAGGGAGGGTTTGGGACAAATGAGACCAAACGCCGCTGTCAGTACTTGGAATATGTTGGGTATAAAAAAGTCGTAATTTCAAACTGCGAATACGTGCAGAGAGCCAGAACTTGGCTCCAAAATATGGCTCAGGCCTCGAAATTGGGATGTTTGGGATATTTCGAAAACTGCAGGGGAGTTTGTGCCAAATGTGACTCATTGCCGCTTTCAGTACTTGGCATATGTTGGGAATAAAAATCGTAATATCATACTGCGAATACGTGCAGAGAGCCAGAATTTGGCTCCAAAATATAGCTGAGGCCTCGATATTGTGATGTTTGGGATATTTTGAAAACTGCATGGAGGTTTGGGACATATGTAACCAAACGCCGCTTTCAGTACTTGGCATATGTTGGGTATAAAAAAGTCGTAATTTCAAACTGCGAATACGTGCAGAGAGCCAGAGTTTGGCTCCAAAATATGGCTCAGGCCTCAAAATTGGGATGTTTGGGATATTTCGAAAACTACAGGGGAGTTTGTGCAAAATTTGACTCACTGCCGCTTACATGACTTGGCATATGTTGGGTATAAAAAGGTAATTTTAAATTGCGAATACGTGCATAGAGCCAGAATTTGGCTCAAAAATATTGCTCTGTCCTCGAAATTGGGATGTGTGGGATATTTTGAAAACTCCATGGGGGTTTGGGACCAATATGACTAAACGCCGCTTTCAGAACTTGGTATATGTTGGGTATAAAAAGTCGTAATTTCAAACTGCGAATACGTGTATAGAGCCAGAATTTGGCTCCAAAATATGGCTCAGGTATCGAAATTGGGATATTTGGGATATTTCGAAAACTGCACGGGAGTTTGTGCAAAATTTGACTCATTGCCGCTTTCATGACTTGGCGTATGTTGGGTATAAAAAGGTAATTTTAATCTGCGAATACGTGCATAGAGCCAGAATTTGGCTTAAAAATATTGCTCTGTCCTCGAAATTGGGATGTTTGGGATATTTTGAAAACTCCAGGGGAGTTTGTGCAAAATGTGACTCACAGCCGCTTTCAGTACTTGGCATATGTTGGGTATAAAAAGTCGTAATATCAAACTGCGAATACTTGCAGAGAGCCAAAATTTGGCTCCAAAATTTTGCTCAGGCCTCGAAATTGGGATATTTGGGATATTTCGAAAACTGCAAGGGAGTTTGTGTGAAATGTGACTCACTGCCGCTTTCAGTACGTGGCATATGTTGGGTATAAAAAAGTCGTAATTTCAAACTGCGAATACGTGCAGAGAACCAGAACTTGGCTCCAAAATATGGCTCAGGCCTCGAAACTGGGATGTTTGGAATATTTTGAAAACTGCAGGGGGGATTGAGACAAATGTGACCAAACGCCGCTTTCAGTACTTTGCATGTTTGGTATATAAATTCATAAATTCAAACTGCGAATACGTGCAGAGAGCCAGAATTTTGCTCCAAAATATGGCTCATGCCTCGAAATTGGGATGTTTGCGATATTTTGAAAACTGCAGGGAGGTTTGGGACAAATGTGACCAAACGCCACTTTCAGTACTTGGCATATGTTGGGTATAAAAAGTCGTAATTTCAAACTGCGAATACGTGCAGAAAGCCAGAATTTGGCTCCAAAATATGGCTCTGGCCTCAAAATTGGGATATTTGGGATATTTCGAAAACTGCAGGGGAGTTTGTGCGAAATGTGACTGACTGCCGCTTTCAGAACTTGGCATATGTTGGGTATAAAATCTCGTAATTTCAAACCGCGAATACGTGCATAGAGCCAGAATTTGGCTCCAAAATATGGCTCAGGCCTCGAAATTGGGATGTTTGGGATATTTTGAAAACTGCAGGAGGGGTTTTGGGACAAATGTGACCAAACGTCGCTTTCTGTACTTGGTATATGTTGGGTATAAAAAAGAAGTAATATCAAACTGCGAATACGTTCAGAGAGCCAGAGTTTGGCTCCAAAATATGGCTCAGGCCTCAAAATTGGGATGTTTGGGATATTTCGAAAACTGCAGGGGAGTTTGTGCAAAATTTGACTCACTGCCGCTTTCATGACTTGGCATTTGTTGGGTATAAAAAGGTAATTTTAAACTGCGAATACGTGCATAGAGCCAGAATTTGGCTTAAAAATATTGCTCTGTCCTCGAAATTGGGATGTTTGGGATATTTTGAAAACTCCAGGGGAGTTTGTGCAAAATGTGACTCACTGCCGCTTTCAGGACTTGGCATATGTTGGGTAAAAAATGTCGTAATTTCAAACCGCGAATACGTGCATAGAGCCTGATTTTTGCTCCAAAATATGGCTCAGGCCACGAAATTGGGATGTTTGGGATATTTTGAAAACTACAGGGGGGGTTTGGGACAAATGTGACCAAACGCCGCGTTCAGTACTGGGCATATGTTGGGTATAAAAAAGTCGTAATTTCAAACTGCGAATACGTTCAGAGAGGCAGAATTTGGCTCCTAAATATGGCTCAGGCCTCAAATTTGGGATGTTTGTGATATTTTGAAAACTGCAGGGGGGTTTGGGACAAATGTGACCAAATGCTGCGTTCAGTACTGGGCATATGTTGGGTATAAAAAAGTCGTAATTTCAAACTGCGAATACGTGCAGAGAACCAGAACTTGGCTCCAAAATATGGCTCAGGCCTCGAAACTGGGATGTTTGGGATATTTTGAAAACTGCAGGGGGGATTGAGACAAATGTGACCAAACGCCGCTTTCAGTACTTTGCATGTTTGGTATATAAATTCAAAAATTCAAACTGCGAATACGTGCAGAGAGCCAGAATTTGGCTCCAAAATATGGCTCATGCCTCGAAATTGGGATGTTTTTCGATATTTTGAAAACTGCAGGGGTGGTTTTGGGACAAATGTGACCAAACGCCGCTTTCTGTACTTGGTATATGTTGGGTATAAAAAAGAAGTAATTTCAAACTGCGAATACGTGCAGAGAGCCAGAGTTTGGCTCCAAAATATGACTTAGGCCTCAAAATTGGGATGTTTGGGATATTTCGAAAACTGCAGGGGAGTTTGTGCAAAATTTGACTCACTGCCGCTTTCATGACTTGGCATATGTTGGGTATAAAAAGGTAATTTTAAATTGCGAATACGTGCATAGAGCCAGAATTTGGCTCAAAAATATTGCTCTGTCCTCGAAATTGGGATGTTTGGGATATTTTGAAAACTCCAGGGGGGTTTGGGACCAATATGACTAAACGCCGCTTTCAGAACTTGGCATATGTTGGGTATAAAAAGTCGTAATTTCAAACTGCGAATACGTGCAGAGAGCTTGAATTTGGCTCCAAAATATGGCTCAGGCCTCGAAAGTGGGATGTTTGGGATATTTTGAAAACTGCTGGGGAGTTTGTGCAAAATGTGACTCACTGCTGCTTTCAGTATTTGGCATATGTTGGGTATAAAAAGTCGTAATTTCAAACTGCGAATACGTGCAGAGAGCCAGAATTTGGCTCCAAAATATGGCTCAGGCGTCGAAATTGGGATATTTGGGATATTTCGAAAACTGCAAGGGAGTTTGAGCGAAATGTGACTCACTGCCGCTTTCAGGACTTGGCATATGTTGGGTAAAAAATGTCGTAATTTCAAACCGCGAATACGTACATAGAGCCTGAATTTTGCTCCAAAAAATGGCTCAGGCCACGAAATTCGGATGTTTGGGATATTTTGAAAACTGCAGGGGGGGTTTGGGACAATTGTGACCACACGCCACGTTCAGTACTGGGCATATGTTGGGTATAAAAAATTCGTAATTTCAAACTGCGAATATGTGCAGAGAGCCAGAATTTGGCTCCAAAATATGGCTCAGGCCTCGAAATTGGGGTGTTTGGGATATTTTGAAAACTGCAGGGGGGATTGAGACAAATGTGACCAAACGCCGCTTTCAGTACTTGGCATATGTTGGGTATAAAAAAGTCGTAATTTCAAACTGCGTATACGTGCAGAGAGCCAGAATTTGGCTCCAAAATATTGCTCAGGCCTCGAAATTGGGATATTTTGGATATTTCGAAAACTGCAGGGGAGTTTGTGCAAAATGTGACTCACTGATGCTTTCAGTACTTGGCATATGTTGGGTATAAAAAAGTCGTAATTTCAAACTGCGAATACGTGCAGAGAGCCAGAATTTAGCTCCAAAATATGGCTCAGGCCTCGAAATTGGGGTGTTTGGGATATTTTGAAAACTGCAGGGGGGATTGAGACAAATGTGACCAAACGCCGCTTTCAGTACTTGGCATATGTTGGGTATAAAAAGGTAATTTTAAATTGCGAATACGTGCATAGAGCCAGAATTTGGCTCAAAAATATTGCTCTGTCCTCGAAATTGGGATGTTTGGGATATTTTGAAAACTCCAGAGGGGTTTGGGACCAATATGACTAAACGCCGCTTTCAAAACTTGGCATATGTTGGGTATAAAAAGTCGTAATTTCAAACTGCGAATACGTGCAGAGAGCCAGAATTTGGCTCCAAAATATGGCTCATGCCTCGAAATTGGGATGTTTGCAATATTTTGAAAACTGCAGGGAGGTTTGGGACAAATGTGACCAAACGCCACTTTCAGTACTTGGCATATGTTGGGTATAAAAAGTCGTAATTTCAAACTGCGAATACGTGCAGAAAGCCAGAATTTGGCTCCAAAATATGGCTCAGGCCTCAAAATTGGGATATTTGGGATTTTTCGAAAACTGCAGGGGAGTTTGTGCGAAATGTGACTGACTGCCGCTTTCAGAACTTGGCATATGTTGGGGTATAAAATCTCGTAATTTCAAACCGCGAATACGTGCATAGAGCCAGAATTTGGCTCCAAAATATGGCTCAGGCCTCGAAATTGGGATGTTTGGGATATTTTGAAAACTGCAGGGGGGGTTTTGGGACAAATGTGACCAAACGCCGCTTTCTGTACTTGGTATATGTTGGGTATAAAAAAGAAGTAATTTCAAACTGCGAATACGTTCAGAGAGCCAGAGTTTGGCTCCAAAATATGGCTCAGGCCTCAAAATTGGGATGTTTGGGATATTTCGAAAACTGCAGGGGAGTTTGTGCAAAATTTGACTCACTGCCGCTTTCATGACTTGGCATTTGTTGGGTATAAAAAGGTAATTTTAAACTGCGAATACGTGCATAGAGCCAGAATTTGGCTTAAAAATATTGCTCTGTCCTCGAAATTGGGATGTTTGGGATATTTTGAAAACTCCAGGGGAGTTTGTGCAAAATGTGACTCACTGCCGCTTTCAGGACTTGGCATATGTTGGGTAAAAAATGTCGTAATTTCAAACCGCGAATACGTGCATAGAGCCTGATTTTTGCTCCAAAATATGGCTCAGGCCACGAAATTGGGATGTTTGGGATATTTTGAAAACTACAGGGGGGGTTTGGGACAAATGTGACCAAACGCCGCGTTCAGTACTGGGCATATGTTGGGTATAAAAAAGTCGTAATTTCAAACTGCGAATACGTTCAGAGAGGCAGAATTTGGCTCCTAAATATGGCTCAGGCCTCAAATTTGGGATGTTTGTGATATTTTGAAAACTGCAGGGGGGGTTTGGGACAAATGTGACCAAATGCCGCGTTCAGTACTGGGCATATGTTGGGTATAAAAAAGTCGTAATTTCAAACTGCGAATACGTGCAGAGAACCAGAACTTGGCTCCAAAATATGGCTCAGGCCTCGAAACTGGGATGTTTGGGATATTTTGAAAACTGCAGGGGGGATTGAGACAAATGTGACCAAACGCCGCTTTCAGTACTTTGCATGTTTGGTATATAAATTCAAAAATTCAAACTGCGAATACGTGCAGAGAGCCAGAATTTGGCTCCAAAATATGGCTCATGCCTCGAAATTGGGATTTTTTCGATATTTTGAAAACTGCAGGGGGGGTTTTGGGACAAATGTGACCAAACGCCGCTTTCTGTACTTGGTATATGTTGGGTATAAAAAAGAAGTAATTTCAAACTGCGAATACGTGCAGAGAGCCAGAGTTTGGCTCCAAAATATGACTTAGGCCTCAAAATTGGGATGTTTGGGATATTTCGAAAACTGCAGGGGAGTTTGTGCAAAATTTGACTCACTGCCGCTTTCATGACTTGGCATATGTTGGGTATAAAAAGGTAATTTTAAATTGCGAATACGTGCATAGAGCCAGAATTTGGCTCAAAAATATTGCTCTGTCCTCGAAATTGGGATGTTTGGGATATTTTGAAAACTCCAGGGGGGTTTGGGACCAATATGACTAAACGCCGCTTTCAGAACTTGGCATATGTTGGGTATAAAAAGTCGTAATTTCAAACTGCGAATACGTGCAGAGAGCTTGAATTTGGCTCCAAAATATGGCTCAGGCCTCGAAAGTGGGATGTTTGGGATATTTTGAAAACTGCTGGGGAGTTTGTGCAAAATGTGACTCACTGCTGCTTTCAGTATTTGGCATATGTTGGGTATAAAAAGTCGTAATTTCAAACTGCGAATACGTGCAGAGAGCCAGAATTTGGCTCCAAAATATGGCTCAGGCGTCGAAATTGGGATATTTGGGATATTTCGAAAACTGCAAGGGAGTTTGAGCGAAATGTGACTCACTGCCGCTTTCAGGACTTGGCATATGTTGGGTAAAAAATGTCGTAATTTCAAACCGCGAATACGTACATAGAGCCTGAATTTTGCTCCAAAAAATGGCTCAGGCCACGAAATTCGGATGTTTGGGATATTTTGAAAACTGCAGGGGGGGTTTGGGACAATTGTGACCACACGCCGCGTTCAGTACTGGGCATATGTTGGGTATAAAAAATTCGTAATTTCAAACTGCGAATATGTGCAGAGAGCCAGAATTTGGCTCCAAAATATGGCTCAGGCCTCGAAATTGGGGTGTTTGGGATATTTTGAAAACTGCAGGGGGGATTGAGACAAATGTGACCAAACGCCGCTTTCAGTACTTGGCATATGTTGGGTATAAAAAAGTCGTAATTTCAAACTGCGTATACGTGCAGAGAGCCAGAATTTGGCTCCAAAATATTGCTCAGGCCTCGAAATTGGGATATTTTGGATATTTCGAAAACTGCAGGGGAGTTTGTTCAAAATGTGACTCACTGATGCTTTCAGTACTTGGCATATGTTGGGTATAAAAAAGTCGTAATTTCAAACTGCGAATACGTGCAGAGAGCCAGAATTTAGCTCCAAAATATGGCTCAGGCCTCGAAATTGGGGTGTTTGGGATATTTTGAAAACTGCAGGGGGGATTGAGACAAATGTGACCAAACGCCGCTTTCAGTACTTGGCATATGTTGGGTATAAAAAGGTAATTTTAAATTGCGAATACGTGCATAGAGCCAGAATTTGGCTCAAAAATATTGCTCTGTCCTCGAAATTGGGATGTTTGGGATATTTTGAAAACTCCAGAGGGGTTTGGGACCAATATGACTAAACGCCGCTTTCAGAACTTGGCATATGTTGGGTATAAAAAGTCGTAATTTCAAACTGCGAATACGTGCAGAGAGCCAGAATTTGGCTCCAAAATATGGCTCATGCCTCGAAATTGGGATGTTTGCAATATTTTGAAAACTGCAGGGAGGTTTGGGACAAATGTGACCAAACGCCACTTTCAGTACTTGGCATATGTTGGGTATAAAAAGTCGTAATTTCAAACTGCGAATACGTGCAGAAAGCCAGAATTTGGCTCCAAAATATGGCTCAGGCCTCAAAATTGGGATATTTGGGATATTTCGAAAACTGCAGGGGAGTTTGTGCGAAATGTGACTGACTGCCGCTTTCAGAACTTGGCATATGTTGGGGTATAAAATCTCGTAATTTCAAACCGCGAATACGTGCATAGAGCCAGAATTTGGCTCCAAAATATGGCTCAGGCCTCGAAATTGGGATGTTTGGGATATTTTGAAAACTGCAGGGGGGGTTTTGGGACAAATGTGACCAAACGCCGCTTTCTGTACTTGGTATATGTTGGGTATAAAAATGAAGTAATTTCAAACTGCGAATACGTTCAGAGAGCCAGAGTTTGGCTCCAAAATATGGCTCAGGCCTCAAAATTGGGATGTTTGGGATATTTCGAAAACTGCAGGGGAGTTTGTGCAAAATTTGACTCACTGCCGCTTTCATGACTTGGCATATGTTGGGTATAAAAAGGTAATTTTAAACTGCGAATACGTGCATAGAGCCAGAATTTGTCTTAAAAATATTGTTCTGTCCTCGAAATTGGGATGTTTGGGATATTTTGAAAACTCCAGGGGAGTTTGTGCAAAATGTGACTCACTGCCGCTTTCAGGACTTGGCATATGTTGGGTAAAAAAAGTCGTAATTTCAAACCGCGAATACGTGCATAGAGCCTGAATTTTGCTCCAAAATATGGCTCAGGCCTCGAAATTGGGATGTTTGGGATATTTCGAAAACTGCAATAGAGTTTGTGCAAAATGTAACTCACTGCCGCTTTCAGGAATTGGCATATGTTGGGTATAAAAATCGTAATATTAAACTGCGAATACGTGCAGAGAGCCAGAATTTGGCTCCATAATATTGCTCAGGCCTCGATATTGGGATATTTGGGATATTTCGAAAACTGCAAGGGAGTTTGTGCAAAATGTGACTCACTGCCGCTTTCAAGAATTGGCATATGTTGGGTATAAAAAGTCGTAATATCAGTCTGCGAATACGTGCATAGAGCCGGAATTTGGCTCCAAAATATGGCTCAGGCCTCCAAATTGGGATGTTTGGGATATTTTTAAAACTGCAGGGAGGTTTGGGACAAATGTGACCAAACGCCACTTTCAGTACTTGGCATATGTTGGGTAAAAAATGTCGTAATTTCAAACCGCGAATACGTGCATAGAGCCGGAATTTGGCTCCAAAATATGGCTCAGGCCTCGAAATGGGGATGTTTGGGATATTTTGAAAACTGCAGGGGGGGTTTGGGACAATTGTGACCACACGCCGCGTTCAGTACTGGGCATATGTTGGGTATAAAAAAGTCGTAATTTTAAACTGCGAATACGTGCAGAGAGCCAGAGTTTGGCTCCAAAATATGGCTCAGGCCTCGAAATTGGGATGTTTGGGATATTTCGAAAACTGCAGGGGAGTTTGTGCCAAATGTGACTCACTGCCGCTTTCAGTACTTGGTATATGTTGGGAATAAAATGTCGTAATTTCATAACGCGAATACGTGCATAGAGATAGAATTTGACTCCAAAATATGGATCAGGCCTCGAAATTGGGATGTTTGTGATATTTTGAAAACTGCGGGGAGGGTTTGGGACAAATGAGACCAAACGCCGCTTTCAGTACTTGGTATATGTTGGGTATAAAAAAGTCGTAATTTCAAACTGCGAATACGTGCAGAGAGCCAGAACTTGGCTCCAAAATATGGCTCAGGCCTCGAAATTGGGATGTTTGGGATATTTCGAAAACTGCAGGGGAGTTTGTGCAAAATTTGACTCACTGCCGCTTACATGACTTGGCATATGTTGGGTATTAAAAAGTAATTTTAAATTGCGAATACGTGCATAGAGCCGGAATTTGGCTAAAAAATATTGCTCTGTCCTCGAAATTGGGATGTGTGGGATATTTTGAAAACTCCAGGGGGGTTTGGGACCAATATGACCAAACGCCGCTTTCAGAACTTGGTATATGTTGGGTATAAAAAGTCGTAATTTCAAACTGCGAATACGTGCATAGAGCCAGAATTTGGCTCCAAAATATGGCTCAGGCGTCGAAATTGGGATATTTGGGATATTTCGAAAACTGCAGGGGAGTTTGTGCAAAATTTGACTCACTGCCGCTTACATGACTTGGCATATGTTGGGTATTAAAAAGTAATTTTAAATTGCGAATACGTGCATAGAGCCGGAATTTGGCTAAAAAATATTGCTCTGTCCTCGAAATTGGGATGTGTGGGATATTTTGAAAACTCCAGGGGGGTTTGGGACCAATATGACCAAACGCCGCTTTCAGAACTTGGTATATGTTGGGTATAAAAAGTCGTAATTTCAAACTGCGAATACGTGCATAGAGCCAGAATTTGGCTCCAAAATATGGCTCAGGCGTCGAAATTGGGATATTTGGGATATTTCGAAAACTGCACGGGATTTTGTGCAAAATTTGACTCACTGCCGCTTTCATGACTTGGCGTATGTTGGGTATAAAAAGGTAATTTTAAACTGCGAATACGTGCATAGAGCCAGAATTTGGCTTAAAAATATTGCTCTGTCCTCGAAATTGGGATGTTTGGTATATTTTGAAAACTCCAGGGGAGTTTGTGCAAAATGTGACTCACTGCCGCTTTCAGTACTTGGCATATGTTGGGTATAAAAAGTCGTAATATCAAACTGCGAATACTTGCAGAGAGTCAAAATTTGGCTCCAAAATATTGCTCAGGCCTTGAAATTGGGATATTTGGGATATTTCGAAAACTGCAAGGGAGTTTGTGCGAAATGTGACTCACTGCCGCTTTCAGGACTTGGCATATGTTGGGTAAAAAATGTCGTAATTTCAAACCGCGAATACGTGCATAGAGCCTGAATTTTGCTCCAAAATATGGCTCAGGCCACGAAATTGGGATGTTTGAGATATTTTGAAAACTACTGGGGGGGTTTGGGACAAATGTGACCAAACGCCGCGTTCAGTACTGGGCATATGTTGGGTATAAAAAAATCGTAATTTCAAACTGCGAATACGTTCAGAGAGCCAGAATTTGGCTCCAAAATATGGCTCAGGCCTCAAAATTGGGATGTTTGTGATATTTTGAAAACTGCAGGGGGGGGGGGGGGTTGGGACAAATGTGACCAAATGCCGCGTTCAGTACTGGGCATATGTTGGGTATAAAAAAGTCGTAATTTCAAACTGCGAATACGTGCAGAGAACTAGAACTTGGCTCCAAAAAATGGCTCAGGCCTCGAAACTGGGATGTTTGGGAAATTTTGAAAACTGCAGGGTGGATTGAGACAAATGTGACCAAACGCCGCTTTCAGTACTTGGCATGTTTGGTATATAAATTCATAAATTCAAACTGCGAATACGTGCAGAGAGCCAGAATTTGGCTCCAAAATATGGCTCATGCCTCGAAATTGGGATGTTTGGGATATTTTGAAAACTGCAGGCAGGTTTGGGACAAATGTGACCAAACGCCACTTTCAGTACTTTGCATATGTTGGGTATAAAAAGTCGTAATTTCAAACTGCGAATACGTGCAGAAAGCCAGAATTTGGTCCAAAATATGGCTCAGGCCTCAAAATTGGGATATTTGGGATATTTCGAAAACTGCAGGGGAGTTTGTGCGAAATGTGACTGACTGACGCTTTCAGAACTTGGCATATGTTGGGTATAAAATCTCGTAATTTCAAACAGCGAATACGTGCATAGAGCCAGAATTTGGCTCCAAAATATGGCTCAGGCCTCGAAATTGGAATGTTTTTCGATATTTTGAAAACTGCAGGGGGGGTTTTGGGACAAATGTGACCAAACGCCGCTTTCTGTACTTGGTATATGTTGGGTATAAAAAAGAAGTAATTTCAAACTGCGAATACGTGCAGAGAGCCAGAGTTTGGCTCCAAAATATGACTTAGGCCTCAAAATTGGGATG
This sequence comes from Procambarus clarkii, assembly GCF_040958095.1. Classification (NCBI taxonomy): domain Eukaryota; kingdom Metazoa; phylum Arthropoda; class Malacostraca; order Decapoda; family Cambaridae; genus Procambarus; species Procambarus clarkii. Next base: position 28,551 of record NW_027189384.1, read on the forward strand.
TTTGGGATATTTCGAAAACTGCAGGGGAGTTTGTGCAAAATTTGACTCACTGCCGCTTTCATGACTTGGCATATGTTGGGTATAAAAAGGTAATTTTAAATTGCGAATACGTGCATAGAGCCAGAATTTGGTTCAAAAATATTGCTCTGTCCTCGAAATTGGGATGTTTGGGATATTTTGAAAACTCCAGGGGGGTTTGGGACCAATATGACTAAACGCCGCTTTCAGAACTTGGCATATATTGGGTATAAAAAGTCGTAATTTCAAACTGCGAATACGTGCAGAGAGCCAGAATTTGGCTCCAAAATATGGCTCAGGCGTCGAAATTGGGATATTTGGGATATTTCGAAAACTGCAAGGGAGTTTGAGCGAAATGTGACTCACTGCCGCTTTCAGGACTTGGCATATGTTGGGTAAAAAATGTCGTAATTTCAAACCGCGAATACGTACATAGAGCCTGAATTTTGCTCCAAAAAATGGCTCAGGCCACGAAATTCGGATGTTTGGGATATTTTGAAAACTGCAGGGGGGGTTTGGGACAATTGTGACCACACGCCGCGTTCAGTACTGGGCATATGTTGGGTATAAAAAATTCGTAATTTCAAACTGCGAATATGTGCAGAGAGCCAGAATTTGGCTCCAAAATATGGCTCAGGCCTCGAAATTGGGGTGTTTGGGATATTTTGAAAACTGCAGGGGGGATTGAGACAAATGTGACCAAACACCGCTTTCAGTACTTGGCATATGTTGGGTATAAAAAAGTCGTAATTTCAAACTGCGTATACGTGCAGAGAGCGAGAATTTAGCTCCAAAATATTGCTCAGGCCTCGAAATTGGGATATTTTGGATATTTCGAAAACTGCAGGGGAGTTTGTGCAAAATGTGACTCACTGATGCTTTCAGTACTTGGCATATGTTGGGTATAAAAAAGTCGTAATTTCAAACTGCGAATACGTGCAGAGAGCCAGAATTTAGCTCCAAAATATGGCTCAGGCCTCGAAATTGGGGTGTTTGGGATATTTTGAAAACTGCAGGGGGGATTGAGACAAATGTGACCAAACGCGGCTTTCAGTACTTGGCATATGTTGGGTATAAAAAGGTAATTTTAAATTGCGAATACGTGCATAGAGCCAGAATTTGGCTCAAAAATATTGCTCTGTCCTCGAAATTGGGATGTTTGGGATATTTTGAAAACTCCAGAGGGGTTTGGGACCAATATGACTAAACGCCGCTTTCAGAACTTGGCATATGTTGGGTATAAAAAGTCGTAATTTCAAACTGCGAATACGTGCAGAGAGCCAGAGTTTGGCTCCAAAATATGGCTCATGCCTCGAAATTGGGATGTTTGCAATATTTTGAAAACTGCAGGGAGGTTTGGGTCAAATGTGACCAAACGCCACTTTCAGTACTTGGCATATGTTGGGTATAAAAAGTCGTAATTTCAAACTGCGAATACGTGCAGAAAGCCAGAATTTGGCTCCAAAATATGGCTCAGGCCTTCAAAATTGGGATATTTGGGATATTTCGAAAACTGCAGGGGAGTTTGTGCGAAATGTGACTGACTGCCGCTTTCAGAACTTGGCATATGTTGGGGTATAAAATCTCGTAATTTCAAACCGCGAATACGTGCATAGAGCCAGAATTTGGCTTCAAAATATGGCTCAGGCCTCGAAATTGGGATGTTTGGGATATTTTGAAAACTGCAGGGGGGGTTTTGGGACAAATGTGACCAAACGCCGCTTTCTGTACTTGGTATATGTTGGGTATAAAAAAGAAGTAATTTCAAACTGCGAATACGTTCAGAGAGCCAGAGTTTGGCTCCAAAATATGGCTCAGGCCTCAAAATTGGGATGTTTGGGATATTTCGAAAACTGCAGGGGAGTTTGTGCAAAATTTGACTCACTGCCGCTTTCATGACTTGGCATATGTTGGGTATAAAAAGGTAATTTTAAACTGCGAATACGTGCATAGAGCCAGAATTTGGCTTAAAAATATTGCTCTGTCCTCGAAATTGGGATGTTTGGGATATTTCGAAAACTGCAATAGAGTTTGTGCAAAATGTAACTCACTGCCGCTTTCAGGAATTGGCATATGTTGGGTATAAAAATCGTAATATTAAACTGCGAATACGTGCAGAGAGCCAGATTTTGGCTCCATAATATTGCTCAGGCCTCGATATTGGGATATTTGGGATATTTCGAAAACTGCAAGGGAGTTTGTGCAAAATGTGACTCACTGCCGCTTTCAAGAATTGGCATATGTTGGGTATAAAAAGTCGTAATATCAGTCTGCGAATACGTGCATAGAGCCGGAATTTGGCTCCAAAATATGGCTCAGGCCTCCAAATTGGGATGTTTGGGATATTTTTAAAACTGCAGGGAGGTTTGGGACAAATGTGACCAAACGCCACTTTCAGTACTTGGCATATGTTGGGTAAAAAATGTCGTAATTTCAAACCGCGAATACGTGCATAGAGCCGGAATTTGGCTCCAAAATATGGCTCAGGCCTCGAAATGGGGATGTTTGGGATATTTTGAAAACTGCAGGGGGGGTTTGGGACAATTGTGACCACACGCCGCTTTCAGTACTGGGCATATGTTGGGTATAAAAAAGTCGTAATTTTAAACTGCGAATACGTGCAGAGAGCCAGAGTTTGGCTCCAAAATATGGCTCAGGCCTCGAAATTGGGATGTTTGGGATATTTCGAAAACTGCAGGGGAGTTTGTGCCAAATGTGACTCACTGCCGCTTTCAGTACTTGGTATATGTTGGGAATAAAATGTCGTAATTTCATAACGCGAATACGTGCATAGAGATAGAATTTGACTCCAAAATATGGATCAGGCCTCGAAATTGGGATGTTTGGGATATTTCGAAAACTGCAGGGGAGTTTGTGCAAAATTTGACTCATTGCCGCTTACATGACTTGGCATATGTTGGGTATAAAAAGGTAATTTTAAATTGCGAATACGTGCATAGAGCCGGAATTTGGCTAAAAAATATTGCTCTGTCCTCGAAATTGGGATGTGTGGGATATTTTGAAAACTCCAGGGGGGTTTGGGACCAATATGACCAAACGCCGCTTTCAGAACTTGGTATATGTTGGGTATAAAAAGTCGTAATTTCAAACTGCGAATACGTGCATAGAGCCAGAATTTGGCTCCAAAATATGGCTCAGGCGTCGAAATTGGGATATTTGGGATATTTCGAAAACTGCACGGGATTTTATGCAAAATTTGACTCACTGCCGCTTTCATGACTTGGCGTATGTTGGGTATAAAAAGGTAATTTTAAACTGCGAATACGTGCATAGAGCCAGAATTTGGCTTAAAAATATTGCTCTGTCCTCGAAATTGGGATGTTTGGTATATTTTGAAAACTCCAGGGGAGTTTGTGCAAAATGTGACTCACTGCCGCTTTCAGTACTTGGCATATGTAGGGTATAAAAAGTCGTAATATCAAACTGCGAATACTTGCAGAGAGTCAAAATTTGGCTCCAAAATATTGCTCAGGCCTCGAAATTGGGATATTTGGGATATTTCGAAAACTGCAAGGGAGTTTGTGCGAAATGTGACTCACTGCCGCTTTCAGGACTTGGCATATGTTGGGTAAAAAATGTCGTAATTTCAAACCGCGAATACGTGCATAGAGCCTGAATTTTGCTCCAAAATATGGCTCAGGCCACGAAATTGGGATGTTTGAGATATTTTGAAAACTACTGGGGGGGTTTGGGACAAATGTGACCAAACGCCGCGTTCAGTACTGGGCATATGTTGGGTATAAAAAAATCGTAATTTCAAACTGCGAATACGTTCAGAGAGCCAGAATTTGGCTCCAAAATATGGCTCAGGCCTCAAAATTGGGATGTTTGTGATATTTTGAAAACTGCAGGGGGGGGGGGGGTTGGGACAAATGTGACCAAATGCCGCGTTCAGTACTGGGCATATGTTGGGTATAAAAAAGTCGTAATTTCAAACTGCGAATACGTGCAGAGAACTAGAACTTGGCTCCAAAATATGGCTCAGGCCTCGAAACTGGGATGTTTGGGAAATTTTGAAAACTGCAGGGGGGATTGAGACAAATGTGACCAAACGCCGCTTTCAGTACTTGGCATGTTTGGTATATAAATTCATAAATTCAAACTGCGAATACGTGCAGAAAGCCAGAATTTGGCTCCAAAATATGGCTCAGGCCTCAAAATTGGGATATTTGGGATATTTCGAAAACTGCAGGGGAGTTTGTGCGAAATGTGACTGACTGCCGCTTTCAGAACTTGGCATATGTTGGGTATAAAATCTCGTAATTTCAAACCGCGAATACGTGCATAGAGCCAGAATTTGGCTCCAAAATATGGCTCAGGCCTCGAAATTGGGATGTTTGGGATATTTTGAAAACTGCAGGGGGGGTTTTGGGACAAATATGACCAAACGCCGCTTTCTGTACTTGGTATATGTTGGGTATAAAAAAGAAGTAATTTCAAACTGCGAATACGTGCAGAGAGCCAGAGTTTGGCTCCAAAATATGGCTCAGGCCTCTAAATTGGGATGTTTGGGATATTTCGAAAACTGCAGGGGAGTTTGTGGAAAAGTTGACTCACTGCCGCTTTCATGACTTGGCATATGTTGGGTATAAAAAGGTAATTTTAAATTGCGAATACGTGCATAGAGCCAGAATTTGGCTCAAAAATATTGCTCTGTCCTCGAAATTGGGATGTTTGCGATATTTTGAAAACTCTAGGGGGGTTTGGGACCAATATGACCAAACGCCGCTTTCAGAACTTGGCATATGTTGGGTATAAAAAGTCGTAATTTCAAACTGCGAATACGTGCAGAGAGCTTGAATTTGGCTCCAAAATTTGGCTCAGGCCTCGAAAGTTGGATGTTTGGGATATTTTGAAAACTGCAGGGGAGTTTGTGCAAAATGTGATTCACTGCCGCTTTCAGGACTTGGCATATGTTGGGTAAAAAATGTCGTAATTTCAAACCGTGAATACGTGCATAGAGCCTGAATTTTGCTCCAAAAAATGGCTCAGGCCACGAAATTCGGATGTTTGGGATATTTTGAAAACTGCAGGGGGGGTTTGGGACAATTGTGACCACACGCCGCGTTCAGTACTGAACATATGTTGGGTATAATAAAGTCGTAATTTCAAACTGCGAATATGTGCAGAGAGCCAGAATTTGGCTCCAAAATATGGCTCAGGCCTCGAAATTGGGATATTTTGGATATTTCGAAAACTGCAGGGGAGTTTGTGCGAAATGGGACTCACTGCCGCTTTCATGACTTGGTATATGTTGGGTATAAAATGTCATAATTTCAAAACGCGAATACGTGCATAGAGCCAGAATTTGGCTCCAAAATATGGATCAGGCCTCGAAATTAGGATGTTTGGGATATTTTAAAAACTGTAGGGGGGTTTGGGTCAAATGTGACCAAACGCCGCTTTCTGTACTTGGTATATGTTGGGTATAAAAAAGTCGTAATTTCAAACTGCGAATACGTGCAGAGAGCCAGAATTTAGCTCCAAAATATGGCTCAGGCCTCGAAATTGGGATGTTTGGGATATTTTGAAAACTGCAGGGGGGATTGAGACAAATGTGACCAAACGCCGCTTTCAGTACTTGGCATATGTTGGGTATAAAAAAGTCGTAATTTCAAACTGCGAATACGTGCAGAGAGCCAGAATTTGGCTCCAAAATATTGCTCAGGCCTCGAAATTGGGATGTTTGGAATATTTTGAAAACTGCAGGGGGGGTTTGGGACAAATGTGACCAAATGCTGCTTTCAGTACTTGGCATATGTTGGGCATAAAAAAGTCGTATTTTCAAACTGCGAATACGTGCAGAGAGCTAGAATTTGGCTCGAAAATATTGCTCAGTCCTCGAAATTGGGATATTTGGGATATTTCGAAAACTGCAGCGGAGTTTGTGCGAAATGTGACTCACTGCCGGTTTCAGGACTTGGCATATGTTGGGTATAAAATGCCGTAATTTCAAACCGCGAATACGTGCATAGAGCTAGAATTTGGCTCCAAAATATGGCACAGGCCTCGAAATTGGGATGTTTCGGATATTTTGAAAACTGCAGGAGGGTTTGGGACAAAGGATACCAAACGCCGCTTTCAGTACCTGGCATATATTGGGTATAAAAAAGTCGTAATTTCAAACTGCGAATACGTGCAGAGAGCCAGAGTTTGGCTCCAAAATATGGCTCAGGCCTCGAAATTGGGATGTTTGGGATATTTCGAAAACTGCAAGGGAGTTTGTGCAAAATGTAACTCACTGCCGCTTTCAGGAATTGGCATATGTTGGGTATAAAAATCGTAATATTAAACTGCGAATACGTGGAGAGAGCCAGAATTTGACTCCATAATATGGCTCAGGCCTCGAAATTGGGATGTTTGGGATATTTCGAAAACTGCAAGGGAGTTTGTGCAAAATGTAACTCACTGCCGCTTTCAGGAATTGGCATATGTTGGGTATAAAAATCGTAATATTAAACTGCGAATACGTGCAGAGAGCCAGATTTTGGCTCCATAATATTGCTCAGGCCTCGATATTGGGATATTTGGGATATTTCGAAAACTGCAAGGGAGTTTGTGCAAAATGTGACTCACTGCCGCTTTCAAGAATTGGCATATGTTGGGTATAAAAAGTCGTAATATCAGTCTGCGAATACGTGCATAGAGCCGGAATTTGGCTCCAAAATATGGCTCAGGCCTCCAAATTGGGATGTTTGGGATATTTTTAAAACTGCAGGGAGGTTTGGGACAAATGTGACCAAACGCCACTTTCAGTACTTGGCATATGTTGGGTAAAAAATGTCGTAATTTCAAACCGCGAATACGTGCATAGAGCCGGAATTTGGCTCCAAAATATGGCTCAGGCCTCGAAATGGGGATGTTTGGGATATTTTGAAAACTGCAGGGGGGGTTTGGGACAATTGTGACCACACGCCGCTTTCAGTACTGGGCATATGTTGGGTATAAAAAAGTCGTAATTTTAAACTGCGAATACGTGCAGAGAGCCAGAGTTTGGCTCCAAAATATGGCTCAGGCCTCGAAATTGGGATGTTTGGGATATTTCGAAAACTGCAGGGGAGTTTGTGCCAAATGTGACTCACTGCCGCTTTCAGTACTTGGTATATGTTGGGAATAAAATGTCGTAATTTCATAACGCGAATACGTGCATAGAGATAGAATTTGACTCCAAAATATGGATCAGGCCTCGAAATTGGGATGTTTGGGATATTTCGAAAACTGCAGGGGAGTTTGTGCAAAATTTGACTCATTGCCGCTTACATGACTTGGCATATGTTGGGTATAAAAAGGTAATTTTAAATTGCGAATACGTGCATAGAGCCGGAATTTGGCTAAAAAATATTGCTCTGTCCTCGAAATTGGGATGTGTGGGATATTTTGAAAACTCCAGGGGGGTTTGGGACCAATATGACCAAACGCCGCTTTCAGAACTTGGTATATGTTGGGTATAAAAAGTCGTAATTTCAAACTGCGAATACGTGCATAGAGCCAGAATTTGGCTCCAAAATATGGCTCAGGCGTCGAAATTGGGATATTTGGGATATTTCGAAAACTGCACGGGATTTTATGCAAAATTTGACTCACTGCCGCTTTCATGACTTGGCGTATGTTGGGTATAAAAAGGTAATTTTAAACTGCGAATACGTGCATAGAGCCAGAATTTGGCTTAAAAATATTGCTCTGTCCTCGAAATTGGGATGTTTGGTATATTTTGAAAACTCCAGGGGAGTTTGTGCAAAATGTGACTCACTGCCGCTTTCAGTACTTGGCATATGTAGGGTATAAAAAGTCGTAATATCAAACTGCGAATACTTGCAGAGAGTCAAAATTTGGCTCCAAAATATTGCTCAGGCCTCGAAATTGGGATATTTGGGATATTTCGAAAACTGCAAGGGAGTTTGTGCGAAATGTGACTCACTGCCGCTTTCAGGACTTGGCATATGTTGGGTAAAAAATGTCGTAATTTCAAACCGCGAATACGTGCATAGAGCCTGAATTTTGCTCCAAAATATGGCTCAGGCCACGAAATTGGGATGTTTGAGATATTTTGAAAACTACTGGGGGGGTTTGGGACAAATGTGACCAAACGCCGCGTTCAGTACTGGGCATATGTTGGGTATAAAAAAATCGTAATTTCAAACTGCGAATACGTTCAGAGAGCCAGAATTTGGCTCCAAAATATGGCTCAGGCCTCAAAATTGGGATGTTTGTGATATTTTGAAAACTGCAGGGGGGGGGGGGGTTGGGACAAATGTGACCAAATGCCGCGTTCAGTACTGGGCATATGTTGGGTATAAAAAAGTCGTAATTTCAAACTGCGAATACGTGCAGAGAACTAGAACTTGGCTCCAAAATATGGCTCAGGCCTCGAAACTGGGATGTTTGGGAAATTTTGAAAACTGCAGGGGGGATTGAGACAAATGTGACCAAACGCCGCTTTCAGTACTTGGCATGTTTGGTATATAAATTCATAAATTCAAACTGCGAATACGTGCAGAAAGCCAGAATTTGGCTCCAAAATATGGCTCAGGCCTCAAAATTGGGATATTTGGGATATTTCGAAAACTGCAGGGGAGTTTGTGCGAAATGTGACTGACTGCCGCTTTCAGAACTTGGCATATGTTGGGTATAAAATCTCGTAATTTCAAACCGCGAATACGTGCATAGAGCCAGAATTTGGCTCCAAAATATGGCTCAGGCCTCGAAATTGGGATGTTTGGGATATTTTGAAAACTGCAGGGGGGGTTTTGGGACAAATATGACCAAACGCCGCTTTCTGTACTTGGTATATGTTGGGTATAAAAAAGAAGTAATTTCAAACTGCGAATACGTGCAGAGAGCCAGAGTTTGGCTCCAAAATATGGCTCAGGCCTCTAAATTGGGATGTTTGGGATATTTCGAAAACTGCAGGGGAGTTTGTGGAAAAGTTGACTCACTGCCGCTTTCATGACTTGGCATATGTTGGGTATAAAAAGGTAATTTTAAATTGCGAATACGTGCATAGAGCCAGAATTTGGCTCAAAAATATTGCTCTGTCCTCGAAATTGGGATGTTTGCGATATTTTGAAAACTCTAGGGGGGTTTGGGACCAATATGACCAAACGCCGCTTTCAGAACTTGGCATATGTTGGGTATAAAAAGTCGTAATTTCAAACTGCGAATACGTGCAGAGAGCTTGAATTTGGCTCCAAAATTTGGCTCAGGCCTCGAAAGTTGGATGTTTGGGATATTTTGAAAACTGCAGGGGAGTTTGTGCAAAATGTGATTCACTGCCGCTTTCAGGACTTGGCATATGTTGGGTAAAAAATGTCGTAATTTCAAACCGTGAATACGTGCATAGAGCCTGAATTTTGCTCCAAAAAATGGCTCAGGCCACGAAATTCGGATGTTTGGGATATTTTGAAAACTGCAGGGGGGGTTTGGGACAATTGTGACCACACGCCGCGTTCAGTACTGAACATATGTTGGGTATAATAAAGTCGTAATTTCAAACTGCGAATATGTGCAGAGAGCCAGAATTTGGCTCCAAAATATGGCTCAGGCCTCGAAATTGGGATATTTTGGATATTTCGAAAACTGCAGGGGAGTTTGTGCGAAATGGGACTCACTGCCGCTTTCATGACTTGGTATATGTTGGGTATAAAATGTCATAATTTCAAAACGCGAATACGTGCATAGAGCCAGAATTTGGCTCCAAAATATGGATCAGGCCTCGAAATTAGGATGTTTGGGATATTTTAAAAACTGTAGGGGGGTTTGGGTCAAATGTGACCAAACGCCGCTTTCTGTACTTGGTATATGTTGGGTATAAAAAAGTCGTAATTTCAAACTGCGAATACGTGCAGAGAGCCAGAATTTAGCTCCAAAATATGGCTCAGGCCTCGAAATTGGGATGTTTGGGATATTTTGAAAACTGCAGGGGGGATTGAGACAAATGTGACCAAACGCCGCTTTCAGTACTTGGCATATGTTGGGTATAAAAAAGTCGTAATTTCAAACTGCGAATACGTGCAGAGAGCCAGAATTTGGCTCCAAAATATTGCTCAGGCCTCGAAATTGGGATGTTTGGAATATTTTGAAAACTGCAGGGGGGGTTTGGGACAAATGTGACCAAATGCTGCTTTCAGTACTTGGCATATGTTGGGCATAAAAAAGTCGTATTTTCAAACTGCGAATACGTGCAGAGAGCTAGAATTTGGCTCGAAAATATTGCTCAGTCCTCGAAATTGGGATATTTGGGATATTTCGAAAACTGCAGCGGAGTTTGTGCGAAATGTGACTCACTGCCGGTTTCAGGACTTGGCATATGTTGGGTATAAAATGCCGTAATTTCAAACCGCGAATACGTGCATAGAGCTAGAATTTGGCTCCAAAATATGGCACAGGCCTCGAAATTGGGATGTTTCGGATATTTTGAAAACTGCAGGAGGGTTTGGGACAAAGGATACCAAACGCCGCTTTCAGTACCTGGCATATATTGGGTATAAAAAAGTCGTAATTTCAAACTGCGAATACGTGCAGAGAGCCAGAGTTTGGCTCCAAAATATGGCTCAGGCCTCGAAATTGGGATGTTTGGGATATTTCGAAAACTGCAAGGGAGTTTGTGCAAAATGTAACTCACTGCCGCTTTCAGGAATTGGCATATGTTGGGTATAAAAATCGTAATATTAAACTGCGAATACGTGGAGAGAGCCAGAATTTGACTCCATAATATGGCTCAGGCCTCGAAATTGGGATGTTTGGGATATTTCGAAAACTGCAAGGGAGTTTGTGCAAAATGTAACTCACTGCCGCTTTCAGGAATTGGCATATGTTGGGTATAAAAAGTCGTTATATCAGTCTGCGAATACGTGCATAGAGCCGGAATTTGGCTCCAAAATATGGCTCAGGCCTCCAAATTGGGATGTTTGGGATATTTTTAAAACTGCAGGGAGGTTTGGGACAAATGTGACCAAACGCCACTTTCAGTCCTTGGCATATGTTGGGTAAAAAATGTCGTAAATTCAAACCGCGAATACGTGCATAGAGCCGGAATTTGGCTCCAAAATATGGCTCAGGCCTCGAAATGGGGATGTTTGGGATATTTTGAAAACTGCAGGGGGGGATTGGGACAATTGTGACCACACGCCGCGTTCAGTACTGGGCATATGTTGGGTATAAAAAAGTCGTAATTTCAATCTGCGAATACGTGCAGAGGGCCAGAGTTTGGCTCCAAAATATGGCTCAGGCCTCGAAATTGGGATGTTTGGGATATTTCGAAAACTGCAGGGGAGTTTGTGCCAAATGTGACTCACTGCCGCTTTCAGTACTTGGTATATGTTGGGTATAAAATGTCGTAATTTCAAAACGCGAATACGTGCATAGAGATAGAATTTGACTCCAAAATATGGATCAGGCCTCGAAATTGGGATGTTAGTGATATTTTGAAAACTGCAGGGAGGGCTTTGGAAAAATGAGACCAAACGCCGCTTTCAGTACTTGGTATATGTTGGGTATAAAAAAGTCGTAAATTCAATCTGCGAATACGTGCATAGAGCCAGAATTTGGCTCCAAAATATGGCTCAGGCGTCGAAATTGGGATATTTGGGATATTTCGAAAACTGCACGGGAGTTTGTGCAAAATTTGACTCACTGCCGCTTTCAGTACTTGGCACATGTTGGGTATAAAAAGTCGTAATATCAAACTGCGAATACTTGCAGAGAGCCAAAATTTGGCTCCAAAATATTGCTCAGGCCTCGAAATTGGGATATTTGGGATATTTCGAAAACTGCAAGGGAGTTTGTGCGAAATGTGACTCACTGCCGCTTTCAGGACTTGGCATATGTTGGGTAAAAAATGTCGTAATTTCAAACCGCGAATACGTGCATAGAGCCTGAATTTTGCTCCAAAATATGGCTCAGGCTACGAAATTGGGATGTTTGGGATATTTTGAAAACTACAGGGGGGGTTTGGGACAAATGTGACCAAATGCCGCGTTCAGTACTGGGCATATGTTGGGTATAAAAAAGTCGTAATTTCAAACTGCTACTACGTTCAGAGAGCCAGAATTTGACTCCAAAATATGGCTCAGGCCTCAAAATTGGGATATTTGGGATATTTTGAAAACTGCACGGGCTTTTGGGACAAATGTGACCAAACGCCGCTTTCTGTACTTGGTATATGTTGGGTATAAAAAAGTGGTAATTTCAAGCTGCGAATACATACAGAGAGCCAGAATTTGGCGCCAAAATATGGCTCAGGCATCAAAATTGGGATATTTATGATATTTCAAAAACTGCAGGGGAGTTTGTGCGAAATGTGACTCACTGCCGGTTTCAGGACTTGGCATATGCTGGGTATAAAATGTCGTAATTTCAAACCGCGAATACATGCATAGAGCCAGAATTTGGCTCCAAAATATTGCTCAGGCCTCGAAATTGGGATGTTTTAAATATTTGGAAAACTGCAGGGGGGGTTTGGGACAAATGTGACCAAACGCTGCTTTCAGTACTTGGCATATGTTGGGCATAAAAAAGTCGTATTTTCAAACTGCGAATACGTGCAGAGAGCTAGAATTTGGCTCGAAAATATTGCTCAGTCCTCGAAATTGGGATATTTGGGATATTTCGAAAACTGCAGAGGAGTTTGTGCGAAATGTGACTCACTGCCGGTTTCAGGACTTGGCATATGTTTGGTAAAAAATGTCGTAATTTCAAACCGCGAATACGTGCATAGAGCTAGAATTTGGCTCCAAAATATGGCTCAGGCCTCGTAATTGGGATGTTTGGGATATTTCGAGAACTGCCAGGGAGTTTGTGCAAAATGTAACTCACTGCCGCTTTCAGTACTTGGAAAATGTTGGATATAAAAATCGTATTATTAAACTGCGAATACGTGGAGACAGCCAGAATTTGGCTCCATAATATGGCTCAGGCCTCGATATTGGGATATTTGAGATATTTCGAAAACTGCAAGGGAGTTTGTGCAAAATGTGACTCTCTGCCGCTTTCAGGAATTGGCATATGTTGGGTGTAAAAATTCGAAGTTTCAATCTGCGAATACATGCATTGAACCAGAATTTGGCGCCAAAATATGGCTCAGGCCTCCAAATTGGGATGTTTGGGATATTTTGAAAACTGCAGGGGGGGTTTGGGACAATTGTGACCACACGCCGCGGTCAGTACTGGGCATATGTTGGGTATAAAAAAGTCGTAATTTCAATCTGCGAATACGTGCAGAGAGCCAGAGTTTGGCTCCAAAATATGGCTCAGGCCTCGAAATTTGGATGTTTGGGATATTTCGAAAACTGCAGGGGAGTTTGTGCCAAATGTGACTCACTGCCGCTTTCAGTACTTGGTATATGTTGGGTATAAAATGTCGTAATTTCAAAACGCGAATACGTGCATAGAGATAGAATTTGACTCAAAAATATGGATCAGGCCTCGAAATTGGGATGTTTGTGATATTTTGAAAACTGCAGGGAGGGCTTGGGAAAAATGAGACCAAACGCCGCTTTCAGTACTTGGTATATGTTGGGTATAAAAAAGTCGTAAATTCAAACTGCGAATACGTGCAGAGAGCCAGAGTTTGGCTCCAAAATATGGCTCAGGCCTCAAAATTGGGATGTTTGGGATATTTCGAAAACTGCAGGGGAGTTTGTGCAAAATTTGACTCACTGCCGCTTACATGACTTGGCATATGTTGGGTATAAAAAGGTAATTTTAAATTGCGAATACGTGCATAGAGCCAGAATTTGGCTCAAAAATATTGCTCTGTCCTCGAAATTGGGATGTGTGGGATATTTTGAAAACTCCAGGGGGGTTTGGGACCAATATGACCAAACGCCGCTTTCAGAACTTGGTATATGTTGGGTATAAAAAGTCGTAATTTCAAACTGCGAATACGTGCATAGAGCCAGAATTTGGCTACAAAATATGGCTCAGGCGTCGAAATTGGGATATTTGGGATATTTCGAAAACTGCACGGGAGTTTGTGCAAAATTTGACTCACTGCCGCTTTCATGACTTGGCGTATGTTGGGTATAAAAAGGTAATTTTCAACTGCGAATACGTGCATTGAGCCAGAATTTGGCTCAAAAATATTGCTCTGTCCTCGAAATTGGGATGTTTGGGATATTTTGAAAACTCCAGCGGAGTTTGTGCAAAATGTGACTCACTGCCGCTTTCAGTACTTGGCATATGTTGGGTATAAAAAGTCGTAATATCAAACTGCGAATACTTGCAGAGAGCCAAAATTTGGCTCCAAAATATTGCTCAGGCCTCGAAATTGGGATATTTGGGATATTTCGAAAACTGCAAGGGAGTTTGTGCGAAATGTGACTCACTGCCGCGTTCAGGACTTGGCATATGTTGGTAAAAAATGTCGTAATTTCAAACCGCGAATACGTGCATAGAGCATGAATTTTGCTCCAAAATATGGCTCAGGCCACGAAATTGGGATGTTTGGGATATTTTGAAAACTACAGGGGGGGTTTGGGACAAATGTGACCAAATGTCGCGTTCAGTACTGGGCATATGTTGGGTATAAAAAAGTCGTAATTTCAAACTGCGAATACGTGCAGAGAGCCAGAACTTGGCTCCAAAATATGGCTCAGTCCTCAAAATTGGGATGTTTGTGATATTTTGAAAACTGCAGGGGGGGTTTCGGACAAATGTGACCAAATGCCGCGTTCAGTACTGGGCATATGTTGGGTATAAAAAAGTCGTAATTTCAAACTGCGAATACGTGCAGAGAGCCAGAACTCGGCTCCAAAATATGGCTCAGGCCTCGAAACTGGGATGTTTGGGATATTTTGAAAACTGCAGGGGGGATTGAGACAAATGTGACCAAACGCCGCTTTCAGTACATGGCATGTTTGGTATATAAATTCATAAATTCAAACTGCGAATACGTGCAGAGAGCCAGAATTTGGCTCCAAAATATGGCTCATGCCTCGAAATAGGGATGTTTTTGATATTTTGAAAACTGCAGCGAGGTTTGGGACAAATGTGACCAAACGCCACTTTCAGTACTTGGCATATGTTGGGTATAAAAAGTCGTAATTTCAAACTGCGAATACGTGCAGAAAGCCAGAATTTGGCTCCAAAATATAGCTCAGGCCTCAAAATTGGGATATTTGGGATATTTCGAAAACTGCAGGGGAGTTTGTGCGAAATGTGACTCACTGCCGCTTTCAGAACTTGGCATATGTTGGGTATAAAATCTCGTAATTTCAAACCGCGAATACGTGCATAGAGCCAGAATTTGGCTCCAAAATATGGCTCAGGCCTCGAAATTTGGATGTTTGGGATATTTTGAAAACTGCAGGGGGGGTTTTGGGACAAATGTGACCAAATGCCGCTTTCTGTACTTGGTATATGTTGGGTATAAAAAAGAAGTAATTTCAGACTGCGAATACGTGCAGAGAGCCAGAGTTTGGCTCCAAAATATGGCTTAGGCCTCAAAATTGGGATGTTTGGGATATTTTGAAAACTGCAGGGGAGTTTGTGCGAAATGTGACTCACTGCCGCTTTCAGGACTTGGCATATGTTGGGTAAAAAATGTCGTATTTTCAAACCGCGAATACGTGCATAGAGCCTGAATTTTGCTCCAAAATATGGCTCAGGACACGAAATTGGGATGTTTGGGATATTTTGAAAACAACTGGGGGGGTTTGGGACAAATGTGACCAAACGCCGCGTTCAGTACTGGGCATATGTTGGGTATAAAAAAGTCGTAATTTCAAACTGCTACTACGTTCAGAGACCCAGAATTTGGCTCCAAAATATGGCTCAGGCCTCAAAATTGGGATATTTCGGATATTTTGAAAACTGCAGGGGAGTTTGTGCGAAATGTGACGAACTGCAGCTTTCAAAACTTGGCATATGTTGGGTATAAAATCTCATAATTTCAAACCGCGAATACGTGCATAGAGCCAGAATTTGGCTCCAAAATATGGCTCAGGCCTCGAAATTGGGATGTTTGGGATATTTTGAAAACTGCACGGGCTTTTGGGACAAATGTGACCAAACGCCGCTTTCTGTACTTGGTATATGTTGGGTATAAAAAAGTGGTAATTTCAAGCTGCGAATACATACAGAGAGCCAGAATTTGGCGCCAAAATATGGCTCAGGCATCAAAATTGGGATATTTATGATATTTCAAAAACTGCAGGGGAGTTTGTGCGAAATGTGACTCACTGCCGCTTTCAGGACTTGGCATATGTTGGGTATAAAATGTCGTAATTTCAAACCGCGAATACATGCATAGAGCCAGAATTTGGCTCCAAAATATTGCTCAGGCCTCGAAATTGGGACGTTTGGGATATTTTGAAAACTGCAGGAGGGTTTGGGACAAATGTGACCAAACGCTGCTTTCAGTACTTGGCATATGTTGGGCATAAAAAAGTAGTATTTTCAAACTGCGAATACGTGCAGAGAGCTAGAATTTGGCTCGAAAATATTGCTCAGTCCTCGAAATTGGGATATTTGGGATATTTCGAAAACTGCAGGGGAGTTTGTGCGAAATGTGACTCACTGCCGCTTTCAGGAATTGGCATATGTTGGGTATAAAATGTCGTAATTTCAAACCGCGAAATACGTGCATAGAGCTAGAATTTGGCTCCAAAATATGGCTCAGGACTCGAGATTGGGATGTTTGGGATAGTTTGAAAACTGCAGGAGGGTTTGGGACAAAGGTTACCAAACGCCGCTTTCAGTACCTGGCATATATTGGGTATAAAAAAGTCGTAATTTCAAACTGCGAATACGGGCAGAGAGCCAGAGTTTGGCTCCAAAATATAGCTCAGGCCTCGAAATTGGGATGTTTGGGATATTTCGAAAACTGCCAGGGAGTTTGTGCAAAATGTAACTCACTGCCGCTTTCAGTACATGGAATATGTTGGATATAAAAATCGTATTATTAAACTGCGAATACGTGGAGAGAGCCAGAATTTGGCTCCATAATATGACTCAGGCCTCGATATTGGGATATTTGAGATATTTCGAAAACTGCAAGGGAGTTTGTGCAAAATGTGACTCACTGCCGCTTTCAGGAATTGGCATATGTTGGGTGTAAAAAGTCGAAGTTTCAATCTGCGAATACGTGCATTCAACCAGAATTTGGCGCCAAAATATGGCTCAGGCCTCCAAATTGGGATGTTTGGGATATTTTTAAAACTGCAGGGAGGTTTGGGACAAATGTGACTAAACGCCACTTTCAGTACTTGGCATATGTTGGGTATAAAAAGTCGTAATTTCAAACTGCGAATATGTGCAGAGATCCAGAATTTGGCTGAAAAATATGGCTCAGGCCTAAAAAATTGGGTTAATTGGGATATTTCGAAAACTGCAACGGAGTTTGAGCGAAATGTGACTCACTGCCGCTTTCAGGACTTGGCATATGTTGGGTAAAAATTTTCGTAATTTCAAACCGCGAATACGTGCATAGAGCCTGAATTTTGCTCCAAAATATGGCTCAGGCCACGAAATTCGGATGTTTGGGATATTTTGAAAACTACAGGGGGGGTTTGGGACAAATGTGACCAAACGCTGCATTCAGTACTGGGCATATATTGGGTATAAAAAAGTCGTAATTTCAAACTGTGAATACGTTCAGAGAGCCAGAATTTGGCTCCAAAATATGGCTCAGGCCTCAAAATTTGGATATTTGGGATATTTCGAAAACTGCAGGGGAGTTGGTGCGAAATGTGACTCACTGCCGCTTTCAGAACTTGGCATATCTTGGGTATAAAATCTCATAATTTCAAACCGCGAATACGTGCATAGAGCCAGAATTTGGCTCCAAAATATGGCTCAGGCCTCGAAATTAGGATGTTTGGGATATTTTGAAAACTGTAGGGGGGTTTGGGACAAATGTGACCAAACGCCGCTTTCTGTACTTGGTATATGTTGGGTATAAAAAAGTCGTAATTTCAAACTGCGAATACGTGCAGAGAGCCAGAATTTAGCTCCAAAATATGGCTCAGGCCTCGAAATTGGGATGTTTGGGATATTTTGAAAACTGCAGAGGGGATTGAGACAAATGTGACCAAACGCCGCTTTCAGTACTTGGCATATGTTGGGTATAAAAAAGTGGTAATTTCAAACTGCGAATACATACAGAGAGCCAGAATTTGGCTCCAAAATATGGCTCAGGCCTCAAAATTGGGATATTTATGATATTTCAAAAACTGCCGGGGAGTTTGTGCAAAATGTGACTCACTGCCGCTTTCAGGACTTGGCAAATGTTGGGTATAAAATGTCGTAATTTCAAACCGCGAATACATGCATAGAGCCAGAATTTGGCTCCAAAATATTGCTCAGGCCTCGAAATTGGGATGTTTGGGATATTTTGAAAACTGCAGGAGGGTTTGGGACAAATGTGACCAAACGCTGCTTTCAGTACTTGGCATATGTTGGGCATAAAAAAGTAGTATTTTCAAACTGCGAATACGTGCAGAGAGCTAGAATTTGGCTCGAAAATATTGCTCAGTCCTCGAAATTGGGATATTTGGGATATTTCGAAAACTGCAGGGGAGTTTGTGCGAAATGTGACTCACTGCCGCTTTCAGGAATTGGCATATGTTGGGTATAAAATGTCGTAATTTCAAACCGCGAAATACGTGCATAGAGCTAGAATTTGGCTCCAAAATATGGCTCAGGACTCGAGATTGGGATGTTTGGGATATTTTGAAAACTGCAGGAGGGTTTGGGACAAAGGTTACCAAACGCCGCTTTCAGTACCTGGCATATATTGGGTATAAAAAAGTCGTAATTTCAAACTGCGAATACGGGCAGAGAGCCAGAGTTTGGCTCCAAAATATGGCTCAGGCCTCGAAATTGGGATGTTTGGGATATTTCGAAAACTGCAGGGGAGTTTGTGCAAAATTTGACTCACTGCCGCTTTCATGACTTGGCATATGTTGGGTGTAAAAAGGTAATTTTAAATTGCGAATACGTGTATAAAGCCAGAATTTGGCTCAAAAATATTGCTCTGTCCTCGAAATTGGGATGTTTGGGATATTTTGAAAACTCCAGGGGGGTTTGGGACCAATATGACCAAACGCCGCTTTCAGAACTTGGCATATGTTGGGTATAAAAAGTCGTAATTTCAAACTGCGAATACGTGCAGAGAGCTTGAATTTGGCTCCAAAATATGGCTCAGGCCTCGAAAGTGGGATGTTTGGGATATTTTGAAAACTGCAGGGGAGTTTGTGCAAAATATGACTCACTGCTGCTTTCAGTACTTGGCATATGTTGGGTATAAAAAGTCGTAATTTCAAACTGCGAATACGTGCAGAGAGCCAGAATTTGGCTCCAAAATATGGCTCAGGCGTCGAAATTGGGATATTTGGGATATTTCGAAAACTGCAAGGGAGTTTGTGCGAAATATGACTCACTGCCGCTTTCAGGACTTGGCATATGTTGGGTAAAAAATGTCGTAATTTCAAACCGCGAATACGTGCATAGAGCCTGAATTTTGCTCCAAAATATGGCTCAGGACACGAAATTGGGATGTTTGGGATATTTTGAAAACAACTGGGGGGGTTTGGGACAAATGTGACCAAACGCCGCGTTCAGTACTGGGCATATGTTGGGTATAAAAAAGTCGTAATTTCAAACTGCTACTACGTTCAGAGAGCCAGAATTTGGCTCCAAAATATGGCTCAGGCCTTAAAATTGGGATATTTGGGATATTTTGAAAACTGCAGGGGAGTTTGTGCGAAATGTGACGAACTGCAGCTTTCAGAACTTGGCATATGTTGGGTATAAAATCTCATAATTTCAAACCGCGAATACGTGCATAGAGCCAGAATTTGGCTCCAAAATATGGCTCAGGCCTCGAAATTGGGATGTTTGGGATATTTTGAAAACTGCACGGGCTTTTGGGACAAATGTGACCAAACGCCGCTCTCTGTACTTGGTATATGTTGGGTATAAAAAAGTGGTAATTTCATGCTGCGAATACATACAGAGAGCCAGAATTTGGCGCCAAAATATGGCTCAGGCATCAAAATTGGGATATTTATGATATTTAAAAAACTGCAGGGGAGTTTGAGCGAAATTGTGACTCACTGCCGGTTTCAGGACTTGGCATATGTTGGGTATAAAATGTCGTAATTTCAAACCGCGAATACATGCATAGAGCCAGAATTTGGCTCCAAAATATTGCTCAGGTCTCGAAATTGGGATGTTTGGAATATTTTGAAAACTGCAGGGGGGATTTGGGACAAATGTGACCAAACACTGCTTTCAGTACTTGGCATATGTTGGGCATAAAAAAGTCGTATTTTCAAACTGCGAATACGTGCAGAGAGCTAGAATTTGGCTCGAAAATATTGCTCAGTCCTTGAAATTGGGATATTAGGGATATTTCGAAAACTGCAGAGGAGTTTGTGCGAAATGTGACTCACTGCCGGTTTCAGGACTTGGCATATGTTGGGTAAAAAATGTCGTAATTTCAAACTGCGAATACGTGCAGAGAGCCAGAGTTTGGCTCCAAAATATGGCTCAGGACTCGAAATTGGGATGTTTGGGATATTTCGAAAACTGCCAGGGAGTTTGTGCAAAATTTAACTCACTGCCGCTTTCAGTACTTGGAATATGTTGGATATAAAAATCGTATTATTAATCTGCGAATACGTGGAGAGAGCCAGAATTTGGCTCCATAATATGGCTCAGGCCTCAAAATTTGGATATTTGGGATATTTCGAAAACTGCAGGGGAGTTGGTGCGAAATGTGACTCACTGCCGCTTTCAGAACTTGGCATATCTTGGGTATAAAATCTCATAATTTCAAACCGCGAATACGTGCATAGAGCCAGAATTTGGCTCCAAAATATGGCTCAGGCCTCGAAATTAGGATGTTTGGGATATTTTGAAAACTGTAGGGGGGTTTGGGACAAATGTGACCAAACGCTGCTTTCTGTACTTGGTATATGTTGGGTATAAAAAAGTCGTAATTTCAAACTGCGAATACGTGCAGAGAGCCAGAATTTAGCTCCAAAATATGGCTCAGGCCTCGAAATTGGGATGTTTGGGATATTTTGAAAACTGCAGAGGGGATTGAGACAAATGTGACCAAACGCCGCTTTCAGTACTTGGCATATGTTGGGTATAAAAAAGTGGTAATTTCAAACTGCGAATACATACAGAGAGCCAGAATTTGGCTCCAAAATATGGCTCAGGCCTCAAAATTGGGATATTTATGATATTTCAAAAACTGCCGGGGAGTTTGTGCAAAATGTGACTCACTGCCGCTTTCAGGACTTGGCAAATGTTGGGTATAAAATGTCGTAATTTCAAACCGCGAATACATGCATAGAGCCAGAATTTGGCTCCAAAATATTGCTCAGGCCTCGAAATTGGGATGTTTGGGATATTTTGAAAACTGCAGGAGGGTTTGGGACAAATGTGACCAAACGCTGCTTTCAGTACTTGGCATATGTTGGGCATAAAAAAGTAGTATTTTCAAACTGCGAATACGTGCAGAGAGCTAGAATTTGGCTCGAAAATATTGCTCAGTCCTCGAAATTGGGATATTTGGGATATTTCGAAAACTGCAGGAGAGTTTGTGCGAAATGTGACTCACTGCCGCTTTCAGGAATTGGCATATGTTGGGTATAAAATGTCGTAATTTCAAACCGCGAAATACGTGCATAGAGCTAGAATTTGGCTCCAAAATATGGCTCAGGACTCGAGATTGGGATGTTTGGGATATTTTGAAAACTGCAGGAGGGTTTGGGACAAAGGTTACCAAACGCCGCTTTCAGTACCTGGCATATATTGGGTATAAAAAAGTCGTAATTTCAAACTGCGAATACGGGCAGAGAGCCAGAGTTTGGCTCCAAAATATGGCTCAGGCCTCGAAATTGGGATGTTTGGGATATTTCGAAAACTGCAGGGGAGTTTGTGCAAAATTTGACTCACTGCCGCTTTCATGACTTGGCATATGTTGGGTGTAAAAAGGTAATTTTAAATTGCGAATACGTGTATAAAGCCAGAATTTGGCTCAAAAATATTGCTCTGTCCTCGAAATTGGGATGTTTGGGATATTTTGAAAACTCCAGGGGGGTTTGGGACCAATATGACCAAACGCCGCTTTCAGAACTTGGCATATGTTGGGTATAAAAAGTCGTAATTTCAAACTGCGAATACGTGCAGAGAGCTTGAATTTGGCTCCAAAATATGGCTCAGGCCTCGAAAGTGGGATGTTTGGGATATTTTGAAAACTGCAGGGGAGTTTGTGCAAAATATGACTCACTGCTGCTTTCAGTACTTGGCATATGTTGGGTATAAAAAGTCGTAATTTCAAACTGCGAATACGTGCAGAGAGCCAGAATTTGGCTCCAAAATATGGCTCAGGCGTCGAAATTGGGATATTTGGGATATTTCGAAAACTGCAAGGGAGTTTGTGCGAAATATGACTCACTGCCGCTTTCAGGACTTGGCATATGTTGGGTAAAAAATGTCGTAATTTCAAACCGCGAATACGTGCATAGAGCCTGAATTTTGCTCCAAAATATGGCTCAGGACACGAAATTGGGATGTTTGGGATATTTTGAAAACAACTGGGGGGTTTTGGGACAAATGTGACCAAACGCCGCGTTCAGTACTGGGCATATGTTGGGTATAAAAAAGTCGTAATTTCAAACTGCTACTACGTTCAGAGAGCCAGAATTTGGCTCCAAAATATGGCTCAGGCCTTAAAATTGGGATATTTGGGATATTTTGAAAACTGCAGGGGAGTTTGTGCGAAATGTGACGAACTGCAGCTTTCAGAACTTGGCATATGTTGGGTATAAAATCTCATAATTTCAAACCGCGAATACGTGCATAGAGCCAGAATTTGGCTCCAAAATATGGCTCAGGCCTCGAAATTGGGATGTTTGGGATATTTTGAAAACTGCACGGGCTTTTGGGACAAATGTGACCAAACGCCGCTTTCTGTACTTGGTATATGTTGGGTATAAAAAAGTGGTAATTTCATGCTGCGAATACATACAGAGAGCCAGAATTTGGCGCCAAAATATGGCTCAGGCATCAAAATTGGGATATTTATGATATTTAAAAAACTGCAGGGGAGTTTGAGCGAAATTGTGACTCACTGCCGGTTTCAGGACTTGGCATATGTTGGGTATAAAATGTCGTAATTTCAAACCGCGAATACATGCATAGAGCCAGAATTTGGCTCCAAAATATTGCTCAGGTCTCGAAATTGGGATGTTTGGAATATTTTGAAAACTGCAGGGGGGATTTGGGACAAATGTGACCAAACACTGCTTTCAGTACTTGGCATATGTTGGGCATAAAAAAGTCGTATTTTCAAACTGCGAATACGTGCAGAGAGCTAGAATTTGGCTCGAAAATATTGCTCAGTCCTTGAAATTGGGATATTAGGGATATTTCGAAAACTGCAGAGGAGTTTGTGCGAAATGTGACTCACTGCCGGTTTCAGGACTTGGCATATGTTGGGTAAAAAATGTCGTAATTTCAAACTGCGAATACGTGCAGAGAGCCAGAGTTTGGCTCCAAAATATGGCTCAGGACTCGAAATTGGGATGTTTGGGATATTTCGAAAACTGCCAGGGAGTTTGTGCAAAATTTAACTCACTGCCGCTTTCAGTACTTGGAATATGTTGGATATAAAAATCGTATTATTAAACTGCGAATACGTGGAGAGAGCCAGAATTTGGCTCCATAATATGGCTCAGGCCTCGATATTGGGATATTTGAGATATTTCGAAAACTGCAAGGGAGTTTGTGCAAAATGTGCCTCACTGCCGCTTTCAGGAATTGGCATATGTTGGGTGTAAAAAGTCGAAGTTTCAATCTGCGAATACGTGCATTGAACCAGAATTTGGCGCCAAAATATGGCTCAGGCCTCCAAATTGGGATGTTTGGGATATTTTTAAAACTGCAGGGAGGTTTGGGACAAATGTGACCAAACGCCACTTTCAGTACTTGGCATATGTTGGGTATAAAAAGTCGTAATTTCAAACTGCGAATATGTGCAGAGATCCAGAATTTGGCTGAAAAATATGGCTCAGGCCTCAAAATTGGGTTATTTGGGATATTTCGAAAACTGCAAGGGAGTTTGAGCGAAATGTGACTCACTGCCGCTTTCAGGACTTGGCATATGTTGGGTAAAAAATGTCGTAATTTCAAACCGCGAATACGTGCATAGAGCCTGAATTTTGCTCCAAAATATGGCTCAGGCCACGAAATTCGGATGTTTGGGATATTTTGAAAACTACAGGGGGGGTTTGGGACAAATGTGACCAAACGCCGCATTCAGTACTGGGCATATATTTGGTATAAAAAAGTCGTAATTTCAAACTGCGAATACGTTCAGAGAGCCAGAATTTGGCTCCAAAATATGGCTCAGGCCTCAAAATTTGGATATTTGGGATATTTCGAAAACTGCAGGGGAGTTTGTGCGAAATGTTACTCACTGCCGCTTTCAGAACTTGGCATATGTTGGGTATAAAATCTCATAATTTCAAACCGCGAATACGTGCATAGAGCCAGAATTTGGCTCCAAAATATGGCTCAGGCCTCGAAATTAGGATGTTTGGGATATTTTGAAAACTGTAGGGGGGTTTGGGACAAATGTGACCAAACGCCGCTTTCTGTACTTGGTATATGTTGGGTATAAAAAAGTCGTAATTTCAAACTGCGAATACGTGCAGAGAGCCAGAATTTAGCTCCAAAATATGGCTCAGGCCTCGAAATTGGGATGTTTGGGATATTTTGAAAACTGCAGAGGGGATTGAGACAAATTTGACCAAACGCCACTTTCAGTACTTGGCATATGTTGGGTATAAAAAAGTGGTAATTTCAAACTGCGAATACATACAGAGAGCCAGAATTTGGCTCCAAAATATGGCTCAGGCCTCAAAATTGGGATATTTAGGATATTTCAAAAACTGCCGGGGAGTTTGTGCAAAATGTGACTCACTGCCGCTTTCAGGACTTGGCATATGTTGGGTATAAAATGTCGTAATTTCAAACCGCGAATACGTGCATAGAGCTAGAATTTGGCTCCAAAATATGGCTCAGGCCTCGAAATTGGGATGTTTGGGATATTTTGAAAACTGCAGGAGGGTTTGGGACAAAGGTTACCAAACGCCGCTTTCAGTACTTGGCATATATTGGGTTTAAAAAAGTCGTAATTTCAAACTGCGAATACGTGCAGAGAGCCAGAGTTTGGCTCCAAAATATGGCTCAGGACTCGAAATTGGGATGTTTGGGATATTTCGAAAACTGCCAGGGAGTTTGTGCAAAATTTAACTCACTGCCGCTTTCAGTACTTGGAATATGTTGGATATAAAAATCGTATTATTAAACTGCGAATACGTGGAGAGAGCCAGAATTTGGCTCCATAATATGGCTCAGGCCTCGATATTGGGATATTTGAGATATTTCGAAAACTGCAAGGGAGTTTGTGCAAAATGTGCCTCACTGCCGCTTTCAGGAATTGGCATATGTTGGGTGTAAAAAGTCGAAGTTTCAATCTGCGAATACGTGCATTGAACCAGAATTTGGCGCCAAAATATGGCTCAGGCCTCCAAATTGGGATGTTTGGGATATTTTTAAAACTGCAGGGAGGTTTGGGACAAATGTGACCAAACGCCACTTTCAGTACTTGGCATATGTTGGGTATAAAAAGTCGTAATTTCAAACTGCGAATATGTGCAGAGATCCAGAATTTGGCTGAAAAATATGGCTCAGGCCTCAAAATTGGGTTATTTGGGATATTTCGAAAACTGCAAGGGAGTTTGAGCGAAATGTGACTCACTGCCGCTTTCAGGACTTGGCATATGTTGGGTATAAAATGTCGTAATTTCAAACCGCGAATACATGCATAGAGCCAGAATTTGGCTCCAAAATATTGCTCAGGCCTCGAAATTGGGATGTTTGGGATATTTTGAAAACTGCAGGAGGGTTTGGGACAAATGTGACCAAACGCTGCTTTCAGTACTTGGCATATGTTGGGCATAAAAAAGTAGTATTTTCAAACTGCGAATACGTGCCGAGAGCTGGAATTTGGCTCGAAAATATTGCTCAGTCCTCGAAATTGGGATATTTGGGATATTTCGAAAACTGCAGGGGAGTTTGTGCGAAATGTGACTCACTGCCGCTTTCAGGACTTGGCATATGTTGGGTAAAAAATGTCGTAATTTCAAACCGCGAATACGTGCATAGAGCCTGAATTTTGCTCCAAAATATGGCTCAGGCCACGAAATTGGGATGTTTGGGATATTTTGAAAACTGCAGGAGGGTTTGGGACAAATATGACCAAACGCCGCTTTCAGAACTTGGAATATGTTGGGTATAAAATGTCGTAATTTCAAACCGCGAATACATGCATAGAGCCAGAATTTGGCTCCAAAATATTTCCCAGGCCTCGAAATTGGGATGTTTGGGATATTTTGAAAACTGCAGGAGGGTTTGGGACAAATGTGACCAAACGCTGCTTTCAGTACTTGGCATATGTTGGGCATAAAAAAGTAGTATTTTCAAACTGCGAATACGTGCAGAGAGCTTGAATTTGGATCCAAAATATGGCTCAGGCGTCGAAATTAGGATATTTGGGATATTTCGAAAACTGCAGGGGAGTTTGTGCTAAATGTGATTCACTGCTGCTTTCAGGACTTGGCATATGTTGGGTATAAAAATCGTTATTTCAAACTGCGAATACGTGCAGAGAGCCAGAATTTGGCTCCAAAATATGGCTCTGGTGTCGAAATTGCGATATTTCGGATATTTCGAAAACTGCAAGGGAACTTGTGCAAAATGTGACTCACTGCCGCTTTATAGACTTGGCATATGTTGGGTATAAAAAGTCGTAATTTCAAACTACGAATACGTGCAGAGAGCCAGAATTTATCTCCAAAATATGGCTCAGGCGCCGAAATTCCGATGTTTTGGATATTTTGAAAACTGCAGTGAGGTTTGGGACAAATATGACCAAACGTCGTTTTCAGTACTTGGAATATGTTGGGTATAAAAAGTCGTAATTTCAAACTGCGAATACGTGCATAGAACCAGAATTTGCCTCCAAAATATTGCTCAGTTCTCGAAATTGGGATGTTTGGGATATTTTGAAAACTGCTGAGGGGGTTTGGGACAAATTTGACCAAACGCTGCTTTCAGTACTTGGAATATGTTGGGTATAAAAAGTCGTAATTTTACACTGCGAATACGTGCAGAGAGCTTGAATTTTGCTCCAAAATATGGCTCCCCTACAAATATGACCAAACGCCGCTTTCAGAACTTGGCATATGTTTGGTATAAAAAGTCGTAATTTCAAACTGCGAAAACGTGCAGAGAGCTTGAATTTGGGTCCAAAATTTGGCTCAGGCCACGAAAGTGGGATGTTTGGGATATTTTAAAAACTGCAGGGGAGTTTGTGCAAAATGTGGCTCACTGCTGCTTTCAGTTCTTGGCATATGTTGGGCATAAAAATTCGTAATTTCAAACTGCAAATACGTGCATAGAGCCAGAATTTGGCTCCAAAATATTGTTCAGTCCTCGAAATTGGGATGTTTGGGATATTTTGAAAACTGCAGGGGGGATTGAGACCAATGTGACCAAACGCCGCTTTCAGTCCCTGGCATATGTAGGGTATAAAAAAGTGGTAATTTCCAACTGCGAATACGTGCAGAGAGCCAGAATTTGGCTCCAAAATATGGATCAGGCCTCAAAATTGAGATATTTGGGATATTTTGAAAACTGCAGGGGAGTTTGTGCAAAATGTGACTCACTGCCACTTTCAGTACTTGGCAAATGTTGGGTTTAAAAAGTCGTAATATCAAACTGTGAATTCGTGCAGAGAGCCAAACGTTGGCTCCAAAATATGCCTCAGGTCTCGATATTGACATGTTTGGGATATTTTGAAAACTGCAGGGTGGTTTAGGACAAATGTGACCAAACGCCGCTTTCAATACTTGGCATATGTTGGGTATAAAAAAATCGTAATTTCAAACTGCGAATACGTGCAGAGAGCCAGAATTTGGCTACAAAATATTGTGACGATAATCTCCTTCAAGAGATTGAGCCTGCTCTTCCCTCCACAATTACGTCGTTAAAACTATATAAAACTACTATGGAAGAAATGTCCAACAACGACAACAACACCAGCAAGGTTTGCCAGAGCGCAAAACGTATGCAGCCAGAGACACCTGCTCAGACTCAAACCACCAAACTACCTGTCTTACTACCGGCTCCGCTGATTGGTCGCCGGTCTGGCTTCAACTGCACTCGCCCCCCCCATACTACTTGATGTCTGGGGTCGCCACGACCTCAGACCTCAGAATATTCAGTGCTTCCACAGTTAACACTTCTCCCGGCTAGACGTTAGCGTGTACTGAGAGAGGTGGTAGCTTAAAGCCAATATTCCAGCACCTTACCTTTTATTTTGTATTGCACTTCTTGTTATTTTGTCTTAACGTAACTTTTCATTGTGTCATTTAATTATTCTTATTATTTTGACTGATTGATTTTATTATACGAATTTGTTTGTCTATTTTTTCATGTTTTGATTTATTTAACGTAATTAAAATTTCATTGTTAAAGTTTACTTGTGTTTTGTGTGTCTTCTCCTTACCTTACCACAGACGAAGTTCCAGTTTTCTATTTTTTTTTTATAACTATGTGACGAGGCCATACCCCTAGCCTTAAACAGCCGAACACCAACGCGTTACCGTCACAAGTTATATGGGGGCCTGTCCTAGGAGCTTCACTCAGGTACTGGTGCCAAGTGGTAATTTATGGTAAGCGTATTTAACTTTGTTAACGTAGCTTTACTATTTTTCATATTCAATTTCATTTTTTATAAGGTGCGGTGTATTGTGCATTACGAGAGTAACATATGGTGAAGGTGAGACAACTTTGGATTACGTGGTGACTGTAGGCCGCAGTCATACTCTTAATTGGTCATCTCTCCCTCCTTGTTATTACTCGTGTTTACCATCTATGTCCCTTGAATATTTCTCATTTTGACAGATCATCATATTGGTACCCTGGTACTGTGGTCTGCCCCGGGTCAAGAGTACCCAATCTTCTGCAATCTGACTGTAGGAGGACAAAGAGGGCCATAGTTCCTCTAGCTCGAACTTTAGTTGCTGAATTGGGACCTCAGCAGCAGTTCTCGTCACCAGTTGACACCTCGCACCCCTACACGTCAGTCAGAGATGATGATACATACAACGGTAGGGAATTAGCTTACTTTTTCAGAGCACAAAAGTTCGTTAATTCTGTAAGTATCATATTAAATTCAGTAGGAAAAACTTGCTTTATGTCCTATAGAGACTTGGCAAGGTATGCCTACATCCTTGGACTACCAATTTTACTTTTGAAGCATTTAACTGTTTCATTTGTTTTCGAAACTCTGTTTCATTTGTTAGTAGGATTTTCTTGCCCTTATCCTCTTACATGAGTACCGGGTACAAGATTTCCTGCGCCCTTGATTTAATTTAATCATTTAACATCTTTTTACTTAACTTTAATTGTTAAAGATCTCACAGGATAGGTACCAGTTGCCACGTTGTCCTGTTTCTGACATTCACTATTGAATATTCGT
Organism: Procambarus clarkii; assembly: GCF_040958095.1. Classification (NCBI taxonomy): domain Eukaryota; kingdom Metazoa; phylum Arthropoda; class Malacostraca; order Decapoda; family Cambaridae; genus Procambarus; species Procambarus clarkii. Next base: position 58,156 of record NW_027189384.1, read on the forward strand.
GTACCTTTATTTGCTAATTTCACCATGTTTCGTCTCCAAGCTTTCCGTGCAAATCCAGCAGGTGAAATAGGGACTTTAAGTCGTGCCAAGAAGACTGAATTACAAACTCTTGCACATGAGTATCAACTAGAAGTTCCCTACCAAGCCAACAAAAATGACCTACACAACCTGTTGCTGGATTACTATTTAGAGCAAGGTAAGATAGACTCTGAAACTTACTATATTACAGATAAAACTGATTTGGCGACGATGAAACTCAAACTAGAGCTGGCCAAGATTGAAGAACGAACAGCTGCCATACGGAGGGAAGAACAAGAACGAGAAATCACCCTCAGAGAACGCGAAGCTGCTTTGAGGAGAGACGAACAAGAACGCGAAGCTGCCTTGAGGAGAGAAGAACACGAACGTGGAATCGCCCTCCAGGAACGTGAGGTTGCACTACTCCGTGAACGTGAGAGAGTACAGCTCGAAACCAAACAACGCGAGTTAGAGATGCAACGCGAGCATGACAAGCAACAAGCGACTCTGGCTCTAGAGTGTCGTCAACGTGAAATCGCCTTGGAAACTTCACACTTCACTCAACGCCAGCAAGCTACTGCCAATCTTCCCGTCAGTTTTAATATATCACATGCAAGTAAGTTAATGCCATCCTTTGTAGAAGCAGAAGTTGATGTGTTTTTCACCACCTTTGAAACTCTTGCTAATCAACTCAGTTGGCCTGTCGACCAATGGGCCACACTTCTCAGAGTCCATCTTACAGGTAGAGCTGCAGTCACACTCAGTACTCTGGCGTCTGAGAATGACTACCACACTCTGAAACAAGCAGTGTTGGACGCCTACCTACTTTCCACCGAAAGTTATAGAAGGAAATTCCGTGACCACCTGAAGGCAAGTACCACTACCTTCCTTGAGTTTGCTAACACGAAACGGAGGTATTTCATGAAATGGCTGGAAGCAGCACATGTCTCTACTTTTACAGAACTCGTCAACCTGATGCTTGTTGAAGAATTCTTGAGGCGTGTACCGCCTCCTGTCCGCCTCTACTTAGCAGATAAAGAAGAAACCGACTACCTGAAGTGTGCTAAGTCGGCTGACACTTACAGCCTCATCCACCGGCTGACACCCGAACCATCCTCCAGTAAGAAGTCGTGGTACAGTTACGAGAAGGTGAGCCCCGATCAAGCTGGTTCACAACTGTACTGCAAGTATTGTAGACTCTATGGACATACCATAGACAAGTGTGGTAAGTCTCAATACAAGGGAATCACTGACCAACAAAGACCCAAACCCACTCCTCCTAAGTCCGGTAAGCCTGTGATGAATGTTGGTGTTGAGGTTAATGATCTTTCTCTTTTCAGTAACCACCTGTATACTGGAACTGTCTCTGCCAACGGTTCAAATCCGGAAAGACGTTTCAAATTGAAGATCTTGAGGGACACAGCGGCTCTACAATCGATCATCTTGAAGTCGGCTGTGCCCAACATCACCTACACCGGAGAAACTGTCTTCATCACTGACCTCACTGCTACCACTCCATACCCTCTCGCCAGAGTCCACCTGGATTGTCCCTACGTGAACGGGGAAGTCCAAGTCGCCGTCAGGGAAAAGCCTTTTCCCATGCCTGGAGTGCAACTTCTCCTAGGCAACGACTTGGCAGAAGATCTGCAACCGACCAACCTGATCGTCATGGACAAACCCCAGGTGTGTAACTCTGTGCCAAGTAACCCTATTCTAGAGTATGTTCCAGCAGAGGTTCAAGAGAGTGATGAAGTTTCTCCTCCGGTTCTCGTGACCACCCGTGCACAAGCCGCACGTCCACAGCCAGCTGACTCTACTGCTACCGCTGTCCCTCAAGACCCTCAGAAACTCCCCCCGCATCTGACCAAGTTGGAGTTCCGTAAGTTGCAGAGGGAAGATCTTACTTTAACACCATTGTTTTTCCAGGCTGAGACTCAACCCGACAGTATTCCTGGGTTCTTCCTAGAGAACGACTTGCTCTACCGTAGATATAGACCCAGTAAACTGAAGGAGGACGACGATTGGGCCAACATCAAACAACTTGTGATTCCCACCAGCCTGCGGCCCACTATTCTACACCTGGCCCACGGAGCATTCTCCCACTACGGCTTCAACACGACTTACCATGGGATTCGTCAAGACTACTACTGGCCAGGTATGGTAAATAACGTCAAACAGTACGTAAAACAGTGTCATACATGTCAGATGGCAGGCAAACCGAACATCTCGATTCCCAGAGCGCCACTGATTCCCATACAGGTGCATGCGGAACCTTTCCACAGACTCATAATAGACTGTGTTGGTCCTTTACCTCGGACCAGTTCAGGTAACGCCTACATCCTAACCATCCTGTGTCCTACCACCAGATTTCCCATAGCAGTTCCAGTGAAGAACATCACGGCTGCTACGGTTATAAAACATCTATTGAAGATCTTCACTCAATACGGATTTCCCAGGGAGATTCAAAGCGACTGTGGTACCAACTTCACCAGTGATCTCTTCAAAAGGACACTGGAGGAGTTCAACATCAAACAGGTATTGTCCAGCCCCTATCATCCTGCTTCACAGGGTTCTCTTGAACGTAGTCATCAAACAATCAAAGCACTCTTGAAAAAGATTTGTAGTGAAACCTCGAAGGATTGGGATAAGCAGATTGACCTTATAATGTGTATTTTCAGAAGTCTCCCCAATGAGTCCCTAGGAGTATCTCCTTATGAGATGCTCTACGGCCGTAAGTGCCGTACTCCCCTTAAGGCTTTCAAAGACTCTCTCAGAGATGCCACCTTCAGTGAGCATCAGAATGTGCCCCAGTTTCTTCAAAACCTTCAACACATTCTCGAGAGAGTCCACCGTTTTGCCCATGATAATCTATTGAAAGCCCAGGTGAGAATGAAGACTCATTACGACCAGACCAGCAAAGTAAGAAAATTCAAGCCGGGAGACTTCGTCCTTGCATATTTCCCTATCCCAGGTTCACCTTTACAAAACAGATTTTCAGGACCCTACCGCGTCAAAGAGTGCAGGAATAATAACAACTACGTAATAGAGACTCCAGATAGGCGGCGGAAGACCCAGCTGTGCCACGTCAACCTCCTTAAGCAATATAATGGTACTCCTCCCACTGTCCTAATTAACTATTCCACCTTCACAGAACCCTACATCCACAGTGAGACCATCCCAGCTTCTCCTCCCGAAAGCACTGACAAGGAGTCAGCGCTTTCTAATTCCAAAATCCTTAATGATCTTCCCAAATGCTTTCAGGATAATAATCGTGCTCCTTTGCCCTTTTCTAATTCCACTCTCACCTCGTCAGATAAGCCCTTCATCCTCCATGTCGACGCCAATGGTACCGACGTTGGTGGTGTCGTGATGCAGCAACGAGGCGAGAAGAATACACCTGTCAGCGACTACTGCTACAAGGAACTACGGAACAATTGGCAAGGAGTTACTCTTCCTCATCCTGAAGCTTCAGCACTTCACTCCACACCTGAAAAGTGCTCGGTCCACCATCAATACGGACCACACCACCCTACACCTCCTGCAGCACGCCCACTTCTCATTTCAACGTCTTCTACTATGGGCTTGCTACCTGCAGAAATTCAACCTGGAGACACGCTATACCAAGAGTCTGACAACATCTTAGCCCATGATCTCTCCAGAGTTTATGAAGTAGAAGCAACTCCATCCATTACTCCACCACATAACGACGTACTTCTTCCAGAACCGCAGGCTTCGGGGGAGAGTTGTGACGATAATCTCCTTCAAGAGAATGAGCCTGCTCTTCCCTCCACAATTACGTCGTTAAAACTATATAAAACTACTATGGAAGAAATGTCCAACAACGACAACAACACCAGCAAGGTTTGCCAGAGCGCAAAACGTATGCAGCCAGAGACACCTGCTCAGACTCAAACCGCCAAACTACCTGTCTTACTACCGGCTCCGCTGATTGGTCGCCGGTCTGGCTGCAACTGCACTCGCCCCCCCCATACTACTTGATGTCTGGGGTAGCCACGACCTCAGACCTCAGAATATTCAGTGCTTCCACAGTTAACACTTCTCCCGGCTAGACGTAAGCGTGTACTGAGAGAGGTGGTAGCTTAAAGCCAATATTCCAGCACCTTCCATTTATTTTTGTATTGCACTTCTTGTTATTTTGTCTTAACGTAACTTTTCATTGTGTCATTTAATTATTCTTATTATTTTGATTGATTGATTTTATTATACGAATTTATTTTCCATTTTTTCATGTTTTGATTTATTTAACGTAATTAAAATTTCATTGTTAAAGTTTACTTGTGTTTTGTGTGTCTTCTCCTTACCTTACCACAGACGAAGTTCCAGTTTTTTCTATTTTTTTTTATAACTATGTGACGAGACCATACCCCTAGCCTTAAACAGCCGAACACCAACGCGTTACCGTCACAATATGGATCAGGCCTCGAAATTGAGATGTTTGGGATATTTTTATAACTGCAGGGGAGTTTGCGCAAAATGTGACTCACTGCCACGTTCAGTTCTTGGCATATGTTGAGTATAAAAAGTCGTAATATTAAAATATGAATACGTGCAGAGAGCCAGAATTTGGCTACAAAATATGGCTCAGGCCTCGAAATTGGGATGTTTGGGATATTTTGAAAACTGCAGGGGAGTTTGCGCAAAATGTGACTCACTGCCACTTTCAGTACTTGGCATATGTTGGGTATAAAAAGTCGTAATATCAAAATATGAATACTTGCACAGAGCCAGACGTTGGCTCCAAAATATGACTGAGGCCTCGATATTGGGATGTTTGGGATATTTAGAAAACTGCAGGGAGGTTAGGGACAAATGTTACCAAACGCCACTTTCAGTACTTGGCATATTTTGGGCATAAAAAATTCGCAATTTCAAACTGCGAATACGTGCAGAGAGCCAGAATTTAGCGCCAAAACATGGCTAAGGCCTCGAAATTGGGATATTTGGGATATTTTGAAAACTGCAGGGGAGTTTGTGCAAAATGTGACTCACTGCTGCTTTCAGTACTTGGCATATGTTGGGTATAAAACTCGTAATTTAAAACTGCGAATACGTGCAGAGAGCCAGAATTTGGCTCCAAAATATGGCTCAAGCCTCGAAATTGGGATATTTGGAGTATTTCGAAAACTGCAGGGGAGTTTGTGCAAAATGTGACTCACTGCACTTTTGAAAACTGCAGGGAGGTTTCGGACAAATGTGACTAAACGCCGCTTTCAGTACTTGGCATATGTTGGGTATATAATGTCGTAATTTCAAACTGCCAATACGTTTCAGAGAGCCAGAATTTTGCTCCAAACTATGGCTCAGGCCTCGAAATTAGCATGTTCGGGATATTTTGAAAACTGCAGGGAGGTTAGGGACAAATGTGACCAAACGCCGCATTCAGTACTTGGCATTTGTTGGGTATAAAAAGTCATAATTTCAAACTGCGAATACGTGCTGAGAGCCAGAATTTGGCTCCAAAATATGGCTCAGGCCTCGAAATTGAGATGTTTAGGATATTTTGAAAACTGCAGGGGAGATTGGGACAAATTTGACCAAACGGCGGTTTCAGTACTTGGCATATGTTGAGTATTAAATTCGCAATTTCAAACTGCGAATACATACAGAGCCAGAATTTGGCTCCAAAATATGGCTCAGGCCTCGAAATTGGGATATTTGGGATATTTTTGAAAACTGCATGGGAGTTTGTGCCAAATGTGACTCAATAGCGCTCTCAGGACTTGGCATATGTTGGGTATAAAATTCGTAATTTCAAACTGCGAATACGTGCAGAGATCCAGAATTTGGCTAAAAAATATGGCTCAGGCCTCGAAATTGGGATGTTTGGGATATTTTGAAAACTGCAGGGGAGTTTGTGCAAAATGTGACTCACTGCTGCTTTCCGTACTTGGCATATGTTGGGTATAAAAGTTCGTAATTTCAAACTGCGAATACGTAAAGAGAGCCAGAATTTTGCTCCAAAATATGGCTCAGGCTTCGAAATTGGGATATTTGGGATATTTCGAAAACTGCAGGGGAGTTTGTGCAAAATGTGACTCACTGCCGTTTTCAGGATTTGGCATATGTTGGGTATAAAATGTCGCAATTTCAAACCGAGAAAACGTACATAGAGCCAAAATTTGCCTCCAAAATATGGCTCAGGCCTCGAAATTGGGATGTTTGGGATATTTTGAAAACTGCAGGGGAGTTTGCGCAAAATGGGACTCACTGCCACTTTCTGTACTTGGCATATGTTTTGTATAAAAAGTCGTAATATCAAAATATTAATACGTGCAGAGAGCCAGAATTTGGCTCCAAAATATGCCTCAGGCCTCGAAATTGGGATATTTGGTTTTTTTTGAAAACTGCAGGGAGGTTTCGGACAAATGTGACCAAACGCCACTTTCAGTACTTGGCATATGTTGCGTATATAAAATCGTAATTTTAAACAGCCAATACGTGGAGAGAACCAGAATTTTGCTCCAAACTATGGTTCAGGCCTCGAAATTAGCATGTTTTGGATATTTTGAAAACTGCAGGGAGGTTTGGGACAAATGTGACCAAACGCCGCATTCAGTACTTGGCATTTGTTGGGTATAAAAAGTCGTAATTTCAAACTGCGAATACGTGCTGAGAGCCAGAATTTGGCTCCAAAATATGGCTCAGGCCTCGAAATTGAGATGTTTAGGATATTTTGAAAACTGCAGGGGAGATTGGGACAAATTTGACCAAACGGCGGTTTCAGTACTTGGCATATGTTGAGTATTAAATTCGCAATTTCAAACTGCGAATACGTGCAGAGACCCAGAATTTGGATCCAAATAAAGGCTCAGGCCTCGAAATTGGGATATTTGGGATATTTTTGAAAACTGCATGGGAGTTTGTGCCAAATGTGACTCAATGCCGCTCTCAGAACTTGGCATATGTTGGGTATAAAAAGTCGTAATTTCAAACTGCGAATATGTGCAGAGCACCAGAATTTGGCTCCAAAATATGCCTCAGGCCTCGAAATTGGGATATTTGGGATATTTTGAAAACTGCAGGGAGGTTTGGGACATTTGTGACCAAACGCCGCTTCCAGTACTTGGCATATGTTGGATATAAAAAGTCGTAATTTCAAACGTCGAGTACGTGCAAAGAGCCAAAATTTGGCTCCAAAATATGGCTCAGGCCTCGAAATTGGGATATTTTGAAAACTGCAGGGGAGTTTGTGCAAAATGTGACTCACTGCTGCTTTCAGTACTTGGCATATGTTGGGTATAAAACTCGTAATTTAAAACTGCGAATACGTGCAGAGAGCCAGAATTTGGCTCCAAAATATGGCTCAAGCCTCGAAATTGGGATATTTGGAGTATTTCGAAAACTGCAGGGGAGTTTGTGCAAAATGTGACTCACTGCACTTTTGAAAACTGCAGGGAGGTTTCGGACAAATGTGACTAAACGCCGCTTTCAGTACTTGGCATATGTTGGGTATATAATGTCGTAATTTCAAACTGCCAATACGTTTCAGAGAGCCAGAATTTTGCTCCAAACTATGGCTCAGGCCTCGAAATTAGCATGTTCGGGATATTTTGAAAACTGCAGGGAGGTTAGGGACAAATGTGACCAAACGCCGCATTCAGTACTTGGCATTTGTTGGGTATAAAAAGTCATAATTTCAAACTGCGAATACGTGCTGAGAGCCAGAATTTGGCTCCAAAATATGGCTCAGGCCTCGAAATTGAGATGTTTAGGATATTTTGAAAACTGCAGGGGAGATTGGGACAAATTTGACCAAACGGCGGTTTCAGTACTTGGCATATGTTGAGTATTAAATTCGCAATTTCAAACTGCGAATACATACAGAGCCAGAATTTGGCTCCAAAATATGGCTCAGGCCTCGAAATTGGGATATTTGGGATATTTTTGAAAACTGCATGGGAGTTTGTGCCAAATGTGACTCAATAGCGCTCTCAGGACTTGGCATATGTTGGGTATAAAATTCGTAATTTCAAACTGCGAATACGTGCAGAGATCCAGAATTTGGCTAAAAAATATGGCTCAGGCCTCGAAATTGGGATGTTTGGGATATTTTGAAAACTGCAGGGGAGTTTGTGCAAAATGTGACTCACTGCTGCTTTCCGTACTTGGCATATGTTGGGTATAAAAGTTCGTAATTTCAAACTGCGAATACGTAAAGAGAGCCAGAATTTTGCTCCAAAATATGGCTCAGGCTTCGAAATTGGGATATTTGGGATATTTCGAAAACTGCAGGGGAGTTTGTGCAAAATGTGACTCACTGCCGTTTTCAGGATTTGGCATATGTTGGGTATAAAATGTCGTAATTTCAAACCGAGAAAACGTGCATAGAGCCAAAATTTGCCTCCAAAATATGGCTCAGGCCTCGAAATTGGGATGTTTGGGATATTTTGAAAACTGCAGGGGAGTTTGCGCAAAATGGGACTCACTGCCACTTTCTGTACTTGGCATATGTTTTGTATAAAAAGTCGTAATATCAAAATATTAATACGTGCAGAGAGCCAGAATTTGGCTCCAAAATATGCCTCAGGCCTCGAAATTGGGATATTTGTTTTTTTTTGAAAACTGCAGGGAGGTTTCGGACAAATGTGACCAAACGCCACTTTCAGTACTTGGCATATGTTGCGTATATAAAATCGTAATTTTAAACAGCCAATACGTGGAGAGAACCAGAATTTTGCTCCAAACTATGGCTCAGGCCTCGAAATTAGCATGTTTTGGATATTTTGAAAACTGCAGGGAGGTTTGGGACAAATGTGACCAAACTCCGCATTCAGTACTTGGCATTTGTTGGGTATAAAAAGTCGTAATTTCAAACTGCGAATACGTGCTGAGAGCCAGAATTTGGCTCCAAAATATGGCTCAGGCCTCGAAATTGAGATGTTTAGGATATTTTGAAAACTGCAGGGGAGATTGGGACAAATTTGACCAAACGGCGGTTTCAGTACTTGGCATATGTTGAGTATTAAATTCGCAATTTCAAACTGCGAATACGTGCAGAGACCCAGAATTTGGATCCAAATAAAGGCTCAGGCCTCGAAATTGGGATATTTGGGATATTTTTGAAAACTGCATGGGAGTTTGTGCCAAATGTGACTCAATGCCGCTCTCAGAACTTGGCATATGTTGGGTATAAAAAGTCGTAATTTCAAACTGCGAATATGTGCAGAGCACCAGAATTTGGCTCCAAAATATGCCTCAGGCCTCGAAATTGGGATATTTGGGATATTTTGAAAACTGCAGGGAGGTTTGGGACATTTGTGACCAAACGCCGCTTCCAGTACTTGGCATATGTTGGATATAAAAAGTCGTAATTTCAAACGTCGAGTACGTGCAAAGAGCCAAAATTTGGCTCCAAAATATGGCTCAGGCCTCGAAATTGGGATATTTCGGATATTTTGAAAACTGCAGGGGGGGGGGGGTTTGGACACATGTCACCAAACGCCGCTTTCAGATACTTGGCTTATGTTGGGTATAAAAAAGTCGTAATTTCAAACTGCGAATACGTGCAGAGAGCCAGAATTTGGCTCCAAAATATGGCTCAGGCCTTGAAATTGAGATGTTTGGGATATTTTGAAAACTACAGGGGAGTTTGCGCAATATGTGACTCACTGCCACTTTCATTACTTGGCATATGTTAGGTATAAAAAGTCGTAATATAAAATATGAATACGTGCAGAGAGCCAGACGTTGGCTCCAAAATATGGCTCAGCCCTCGATATTGGGATGTTTGGGATATTTAGAAAACTGCAGGGAGGTTTGGGAGAAATGTGACCAAACGCCGCTTTCAGTACTTGGCATATTTTGGGCATAAAAAAGTCGCAATTTCCAACTGCAAATACGTGCAGAGAGCCAGAATTTGGCTCCAAAACATGGCTAAGGCCTCGAAATTGGGATATTTGGGATATTTTGAAAACTGCAGGGAGGTTTAGTGACAAATGTGACGAAACGCCGCTTTCAGTACTTGGCATATGTTGGGTATATAAATTCGTAATTTCAAACTGTGAATACGTGCATAGAGCCAGAATTTGGCTCCAGAATAAGGCTCAGACCTCGAAATTGGGATGTTTGGGATATTTTGAAAACTGCAGGGGAGTTTGTGCGAAATTTGACTAACTGCCGCTTTCAGGACTTGGCATATGTTGGGTATAAAATGTCGTAATTTCAAACTGCGAAAATGTGCATAGAACCAAAATTTGCCTCCAAAATATGGCTCAGGCCTCGAAATTGGAATGTTTGGGATATTTTGAAAACTGCAGGGGAGTTTGCGCAAAATGTGACGCACTGCCACTTTCAGTACTTGGCTTATGTTGGGTATAAAATGTCGTAATATCAAAATATGAATACGTGCAGAGAGTCAGACGTTGGCTCCAAAATATGCCTCAGGCCTCGAAATTGGGATATTTGGGATATTTTGAAAACTGCAGGGAGGTTTGGGACATTTGTGACCAAACGCCGCTTCCAGTACTTGGCATATGTTGGATATAAAAAGTCCTAATTTCAAACGTCGAGTACGTGCATAAGAGCCAAAATTTGGCTCCAAAATATGGCTCAGGCCTCGAAATTGGGATATTTCGGATATTTTGAAAACTGCAGGGGGGGGGGGTTTGGACACATGTCACCAAACGCCGCTTTCAGATACTTGGCTTATGTTGGGTATAAAAAAGTCGTAATTTCAAACTGCGAATACGTGCAGAGAGCCAGAATTTGGCTCCAAAATATGGCTCAGGCCTTGAAATTGAGATGTTTGGGATATTTTGAAAACTACAGGGGAGTTTGCGCAATAAGTGACTCACTGCCACTTTCATTACTTGGCATATGTTAGGTATAAAAAGTCGTAATATAAAATATGAATACGTGCAGAGAGCCAGACGTTGGCTCCAAAATATGGCTCAGCCCTCGATATTGGGATGTTTGGGATATTTTGAAAACTGCAGGGAGGTTTGGGAAAAATGTAACCAAACTTCGCTTTCAGTACTTGGCATATGTTGGGTATAAACAAGTCGTAATTTCAAACTGCGAATACGTGCAGAGTGCCAGCATTTTGCTCCAAAACATGGCTAAGGCCTCGAAATTGGAATATTTGGGATATTTTGAAAACTGCAGGGGAGTTTGTGCAAAATGTGACTCACTGTTGCTTTCCGTACTTGGCATATGTTGGGTGTAAAAGTTCGTAATTTCAAACTGCGAATACGTGCAGAGAGCCAGATTTTGGCTCCAAAATATGGCTCAGGTTTCGAAATTGGGATATTTTGGATATTTCGAAAACTGCTGGGGAGTTTGTGCAAAATGTGACTCACTGCTGCTTTCAGATCTTGGCATATGTTGGGTATAAAAATTTGTAATTTCAAACTGCGAATACGTGCAGAGAGCCAGAATTTGGCTCCAAAATATGGCTCAGGCCTCGAAATTGGGATGTTCGGGATATTTTGAACACTGCAGGGAGGTTTGGGACAAATATGACCAAACGTCGCGTTCAGTACTTGGCATATGTTGGGTATATAAAACCGTAATTTCAAACTGCGAATAAGTGCAGAGAGCCAGAATTTGGCCCCAAAATATGGCTCAGGTCTCGAAATTAGCATGTTTGGGATATTTTGAAAACTGCAGGGAGCTTTGGGACAAATGTGACCAAACGCCGCTTTCAGTACTTGGCATAAGTTGGGTTTAAAAAGTCGTAATTTCAAACTGCGAATACGTGCAGAGAGCCAGAATTTTGCTCCAAAATATGGCTCAGGCCTTGAAATTGAGATGTTTTGGATATTTTGAAAACTGCAGGGGAGTTTGCGCAATATGTGACTCACTGCCACTTTCATTACTTGGCATATGTTGGGTATAAAAAGTCGTAATATCAAAATATGAATACGTGCAGAGAGCCAGACGTTGGCTCCAAAAAATGACTCAGGCCTCGATATTGGTATGTTTGGGATATTTAGAAAACTGCAGGGAGGTTTGGGAGAAATGTGACCAAATGCCGCTTTCAGTACTTGGCATATTTTGGGCATAAAAAAGTCGCAATTTCCAACTGCGAATACGTGCAGAGAGCGAGAATTTGTCTCCAAAACATGGCTAAGGCCTCGAAATTGGGATATTTGGGATATTTTGAAAACTGCAGGGAGGTTTGGGACAAATGTGACGAAACGCTGCTTTCAGTACATGGCATATGTTGGGTATATAAATTCGTAATTTCAAACTGCGAATACGTGCAGAGAGTCAGAATTTGGCTCCAGAATAAGGCTCAGAGCTCGAAATTGGGATGTTTGGGATATTATGAAAACTGCAGGGGAGTTTGTGCGAAATGTGACTAACTGCCACTTTCAGGACTTGGCATATGTTGGGTATAAAATGTAGTAATTTCAAACTGCGAAAATGTGCATAGAACCAAAATTTGCCTCCAAAATATGGCTCAGGCCTCGAAATTGGGATGTTTGGGATATTTTGAAAACTGCAGGGGAGTTTGCGCAAAATGTGACGCACTGCCACTTTCAGTATTTGGCTTATGTTGGGTATAAAAAGTCGTAATATCAAAATATGAATACGTGCAGAGAGTCAGACGTTGGCTCCAAAATATGGCTCAGCCCTCGAAATTGGGATATTTGGGTTTTTTTGAAAACTGCAGGGAGGTTTCGGACAAATGTGACCAAACGCCACTTTCAGTACTTGGCATATGTTGCGTATATAAAATCGTAATTTTAAACAGCCAATACGTGGAGAGAACCAGAATTTTGCTCCAAACTATGGCTCAGGCCTCGAAATTAGCATGTTTTGGATATTTTGAAAACTGCAGGGAGGTTTGGGACAAATGTGACCAAACGCCGCATTCAGTACTTGGCATTTGTTGGGTATAAAAAGTCGTAATTTCAAACTGCGAATACGTGCTGAGAGCCAGAATTTGGCTCCAAAATATGGCTCAGGCCTCGAAATTGAGATGTTTAGGATATTTTGAAAACTGCAGGGGAGATTGGGACAAATTTGACCAAACGGCGGTTTCAGTACTTGGCATATGTTGAGTATTAAATTCGCAATTTTAAACTGCGAATACGTGCAGAGACCCAGAATTTGGATCCAAATAAAGGCTCAGGCCTCGAAATTGGGATATTTGGGATATTTTTGAAAACTGCATGGGAGTTTGTGCCAAATGTGACTCAATGCCGCTCTCAGAACTTGGCATATGTTGGGTATAAAAAGTCGTAATTTCAAACTGCGAATATGTGCAGAGCACCAGAATTTGGCTCCAAAATATGCCTCAGGCCTCGAAATTGGGATATTTGGGATATTTTGAAAACTGCAGGGAGGTTTGGGACATTTGTGACCAAACGCCGCTTCCAGTACTTGGCATATGTTGGATATAAAAATTCGTAATTTCAAACGTCGAGTACGTGCAAAGAGCCAAAATTTGGCTCCAAAATATGGCTCAGGCCTCGAAATTGTGATATTTCGGATATTTTGAAAACTGCAGGGGGGGGTTTTGGACACATGTCACCAAACGCCGCTTTCAGATACTTGGCTTATGTTGGGTATAAAAAAGTCGTAATTTCAAACTGCGAATACGTGCAGAGAGCCAGAATTTGGCTCCAAAATATGGCTCAGGCCTTGAAATTGAGATGTTTGGGATATTTTGAAAACTGCAGGGGAGTTTGCGCAATATGTGACTCACTGCCACTTTCATTACTTGGCATATGTTAGGTATAAAAAGTCGTAATATAAAATATGAATACGTGCAGAGAGCCAGACGTTGGCTCCAAAATATGGCTCAGCCCTCGATATTGGGATGTTTGGGATATTTAGAAAACTGCAGGGAGGTTTGGGAAAAATGTGACCAAACGCCGCTTTCAGTACTTGGCATATTTTGGGCATAAAAAAGTCGCAATTTCCAACTGCAAATACGTGCAGAGAGCCAGAATTTGGCTCCAAAACATGGCTAAGGCCTCGAAATTGGGATATTTGGGATATTTTGAAAACTGCAGGGAGGTTTAGTGACAAATGTGACGAAACGCCGCTTTCAGTACTTGGCATATGTTGGGTATATAAATTCGTAATTTCAAACTGTGAATACGTGCATAGAGCCAGAATTTGGCTCCAGAATAAGGCTCAGACCTCGAAATTGGGATGTTTGGGATATTTTGAAAACTGCAGGGGAGTTTGTGCGAAATTTGACTAACTGCCGCTTTCAGGACTTGGCATATGTTGGGTATAAAATGTCGTAATTTCAAACTGCGAATATGTGCAGAGCACCAGAATTTGGCTCCAAAATATGCCTCAGGCCTCGAAATTGGGATATTTGGGATATTTTGAAAACTGCAGGGAGGTTTGGGACATTTGTGACCAAACGCCGCTTCCAGTACTTGGCATATGTTGGATATAAAAATTCGTAATTTCAAACGTCGAGTACGTGCAAAGAGCCAAAATTTGGCTCCAAAATATGGCTCAGGCCTCGAAATTGTGATATTTCGGATATTTTGAAAACTGCAGGGGGGGGTTTTGGACACATGTCACCAAACGCCGCTTTCAGATACTTGGCTTATGTTGGGTATAAAAAAGTCGTAATTTCAAACTGCGAATACGTGCAGAGAGCCAGAATTTGGCTCCAAAATATGGCTCAGGCCTTGAAATTGAGATGTTTGGGATATTTTGAAAACTGCAGGGGAGTTTGCGCAATATGTGACTCACTGCCACTTTCATTACTTGGCATATGTTAGGTATAAAAAGTCGTAATATAAAATATGAATACGTGCAGAGAGCCAGACGTTGGCTCCAAAATATGGCTCAGCCCTCGATATTGGGATGTTTGGGATATTTAGAAAACTGCAGGGAGGTTTGGGAAAAATGTGACCAAACGCCGCTTTCAGTACTTGGCATATTTTGGGCATAAAAAAGTCGCAATTTCCAACTGCAAATACGTGCAGAGAGCCAGAATTTGGCTCCAAAACATGGCTAAGGCCTCGAAATTGGGATATTTGGGATATTTTGAAAACTGCAGGGAGGTTTAGTGACAAATGTGACGAAACGCCGCTTTCAGTACTTGGCATATGTTGGGTATATAAATTCGTAATTTCAAACTGTGAATACGTGCATAGAGCCAGAATTTGGCTCCAGAATAAGGCTCAGACCTCGAAATTGGGATGTTTGGGATATTTTGAAAACTGCAGGGGAGTTTGTGCGAAATTTGACTAACTGCCGCTTTCAGGACTTGGCATATGTTGGGTATAAAATGTCGTAATTTCAAACTGCGAAAATGTGCATAGAACCAAAATTTGCCTCCAAAATATGGCTCAGGCCTCGAAATTGGGATGTTTGGGATATTTTGAAAACTGCAGGGGAGTTTGCGCAAAATGTGACGCACTGCCACTTTCAGTACTTGGCTTATGTTGGGTATAAAATGTCGTAATATCAAAATATGAATACGTGCAGAGAGTCAGACGTTGGCTCCAAAATATGGGTCAGCCCTCGATATTGGGATGTTTGGGATATTTTGAAAACTGCAGGGAGGTTTGGGAAAAATGTAACCAAACTTCGCTTTCAGTACTTGGCATATGTTGGGTATAAACAAGTCGCAATTTCAAACTGCGAATACGTGCAGAGTGCCAGCATTTTGCTCCAAAACATGGCTAAGGCCTCGAAATTGGGATATTTGGGATATTTTGAAAACTGCAGGGGAGTTTGTGCAAAATGTGTCTCACTGCTGCTTTCCGTACTTGGCATATGTTGGGTATAAAAGTTCGTAATTTCAAACTGCGAATACGTGCAGAGAGCCAGATTTTGGCTCCAAAATATGGCTCAGGTTTCGAAATTGGGATATTTTGGATATTTCGAAAACTGCTGGGGAGTTTGTGCAAAATGTGACTCACTGCTGCTTTCAGATCTTGGCATATGTTGGGTATAAAAATTTGTAATTTCAAACTGCGAATACGTGCAGAGAGCCAGAATTTGGCTCCAAAATATGGCTCAGGCCTCGAAATTGGGATGTTCGGGATATTTTGAACACTGCAGGGAGGTTTGGGACAAATATGACCAAACGTCGCTTTCAGTACTTGGCATATGTTGGGTATATAAAACCGTAATTTCAAACTGCGAATAAGTGCAGAGAGCCAGAATTTGGCCCCAAAATATGGCTCAGGTCTCGAAATTAGCATGTTTGGGATATTTTGAAAACTGCAGGGAGCTTTGGGACAAATGTGACCAAACGCCACTTTCAGTACTTGGCATAAGTTGGGTATAAAAAGTCGTAATTTCAAACTGCGAATACGTGCAGAGAGCCAGAATTTGGCTCCAAAATATGGCTCAGGCCTTGAAATTGAGATGTTTGGGATATTTTGAAAACTGCAGGGGAGTTTGCGCAATATGTGACTCACTGCCACTTTCATTACTTGGCATATGTTGGGTATAAAAAGTCGTAATATCAAAATATGAATACGTGCAGAGAGCCAGACGTTGGCTCCAAAAAATGACTCAGGCCTCGATATTGGTATGTTTGGGATATTTAGAAAACTGCAGGGAGGTTTGGGAGAAATGTGACCAAATGCCGCTTTCAGTACTTGGCATATTTTGGGCATAAAAAAGTCGCAATTTTCAACTGCGAATACGTGCAGAGAGCGAGAATTTGTCTCCAAAACATGGCTAAGGCCTCGAAATTGGGATATTTGGGATATTTTGAAAACTGCAGGGAGGTTTGGGACAAATGTGACGAAACGCTGCTTTCAGTACTTGGAATATGTTGGGTATATAAATTCGTAATTTCAAACTGCGAATACGTGCAGAGAGTCAGAATTTGGCTCCAGAATAAGGCTCAGAGCTCGAAATTGGGATGTTTGGGATATTATGAAAACTGCAGGGGAGTTTGTGCGAAATGTGACTAACTGCCACTTTCAGGACTTGGCATATGTTGGGTATAAAATGTAGTAATTTCAAACTGCGAAAATGTGCATAGAACCAAAATTTGCCTCCAAAATATGGCTCAGGCCTCGAAATTGGGATGTTTGGGATATTTTGAAAACTGCAGGGGAGTTTGCGCAAAATGTGACGCACTGCCACTTTCAGTATTTGGCTTATGTTGGGTATAAAAAGTCGTAATATCAAAATATGAATACGTGCAGAGAGTCAGACGTTGGCTCCAAAATATGGCTCATTGGCAAACTGCGAATACGTGCAGAGAGCCAGAATTTGGCTCCAAAATATGGCTCAGGTTTCGAAATTGGGATATTTGGGATATTTCGAAAACTGCTGGGGAGTTTGTGCAAAATATGACTCACTGCTATTTTCAGATCTTGGCATATGTTGGGTATAAAATTCGTAATTTCAACTGCGAATACGTGCAGAGAGCCAGAATTTGGCTCCAAAATATGGCTCAGGCCTCGAAATTGGGATGTTCGGGATATTTTGAAAACTGCAGGGAGGTTTGGGACAAATATGACCAAACGTCGCTTTCAGTACTTGGCATATGTTGGGTATATAAAACCGTAATTTCAAACTGCGAATAAGTGCAGAGAGCCAGAATTTGGCCCCAAAATGTGGCTCAGGTCTCGAAATTAGCATGTTTGGGATATTTTGAAAAACTGCAGGGAGCTTTGGGACAAATGTGACCAAAACGCCGCTTCAGTACTTGGCATAAGTTGGGAATAAAAAGTCGTAATTTCAAACGTCGAGTACGTGCAAAGAGCCAATATTTGGCTCCAAAATATGGCTCAGGCCTCGAAATTGGGATATTTCGGATATTTTGAAAACTGCAGGGGGGGGTTTTGGACACATGTCACCAAACGCCGCTTTCAGATACTTGGCTTATGTTGGGTATAAAAAAGTCGTAATTTCAAACTGCGAATACGTGCAGAGAGCCAGAATTTGGCTCCAAAATATGGCTCAGGCCTTGAAATTGAGATGTTTGGGATATTTTGAAAACTGCAGGGGAGTTTGCGCAATATGTGACTCACTGCCACTTTCATTACTTGGCATATGTTAGGTATAAAAAGTCGTAATATAAAATATGAATACGTGCAGAGAGTCAGACGTTGGCTCCAAAATATGGCTCAGCCCTCGATATTGGGATGTTTGGGATATTTTGAAAACTGCAGGGGAGTTTGCGCAAAATGTGACGCACTGCCACTTTCAGTATTTGGCTTATGTTGGGTATAAAACTCGATATTGGGATGTTTGGGATATTTGAAAACTGCAGGGAGGTTTGGGACAAATGTAACCAAACTTCGCTTTCAGTATTTGGCATATGTTGGGTATAAACAAGTCGCAATTTCAAACTGCGAATACGTGCAGAGTGCCAGCATTTTGCTCCAAAACATGGCTAAGGCCTCGAAATTGGGATATTTTGAAAACTGCAGGGGAGTTTGTGCAAAATGTGACTCACTGCTGCTCTCCGTACTTGGTATATGTTGGGTATAAAAGTTCGTAATTTCAAACTGCGAATACGTGCAGAGAGCCAGAATTTGGCTCCAAAATATGGCTCAGGTTTCGAAATTGGGATATTTGGGATATTTCGAAAACTGCTGGGGAGTTTGTGCAAAATATGACTCACTGCTATTTTCAGATCTTGGCATATGTTGGGTATAAAAATTCGTAATTTCAAACTGCGAATACGTGCAGAGAGCCAGAATTTGGCTCCAAAATATGGCTCAGGCCTCGAAATTGGGATGTTCGGGATATTTTGAAAACTGCAGGGAGGTTTGGGACAAATATGACCAAACGTCGCTTTCAGTACTTGGCATATGTTGGGTATATAAAACCGTAATTTCAAACTGCGAATAAGTGCAGAGAGCCAGAATTTGGCCCCAAAATGTGGCTCAGGTCTCGAAATTAGCATGTTTGGGATATTTTGAAAACTGCAGGGAGCTTTGGGACAAATGTGACCAAACGCCGCTTTCAGTACTTGGCATAAGTTGGGAATAAAAAGTCGTAATTTCAAACTGCGAATACGTGCAGAGAGCCAAAATTTGGCTCCAAAATATGGCTATGGCCTTGAAATTGAGATGTTTGGGATATTTTGAAAACTGCAGGGGAGTTTGAGCAATATGTGACTCACTGCCACTTTCAATACTTGGCATATGTTGGGTATAAAAAGTCGTAATATCAAAATACGAATACGTGCAGAGAGCCAGACGTTGGCTCCAAAATATGACTCAGGCCTCGATATTGGTATGTTTGGGATATTTAGAAAACTGCAGGGAGCTTTGGGAGAAATGTGACCAAATGCCGCTTTCAGTACTTGGCATATGTTGGGCATAAAAAAGTCGCAATTTCCAACTGCGAATACGTGCAGAGAGCCAGAATTTGGCTCCAAAATATGGCTCAGGCCTCGAAATTGGGATGTTTGGGATATTTTGAAAACTGCAGGGGGGTTTGTGCAAAATGTGACTCGATGCCGCTCTTAGGACTTGGCATATGTTGGGTATAAAAAGTCGTAATTTCAAACTTCGCATAACTGCATAGAGCTAGAATTTGGCTCCAAAATATGCCTCAGTCCTCGAAATTGGGATGTTTGGGATATTTTGAAAACTGCAGGGGGGTTTGGGACAAATATGACCAAATGCCGCTTTCAGAACTTGGCAAATGTTGGGTTTAAAAATCGTAATTTCAAAGTGCGAATACGTGCAGAGAGCCTGAATTTGGCTCCAAAATAAGGCTCAGGCCTCGAAATTGGGATGTTTGGGATATTTTGAAAACTGCAGGGGAGTTTGGGACAAATATGACCAAATGCCGCTTTCAGAACTTGGCATATGTTCGGTATAAAAAGTCGTAATTTCAAACTGCAAATACGTGCAGAGAGCCAGAATTTGGCTACAAAACATGGCTCAGGCCTCGAAATTGGGATGTTTGGGATATTTTGAAAAATGCAAGGGAGTTTAGCAAAATGTGAGTCACTGCCGCTTTCAGTACTTGGCATATGTTGGGTATAAAAAGTCGTAACTTTAAACTGCGAGTACGTGTAGAGAGCCAAAATTTGGTTCCAAAATAGGGCTCAGGCTTCGAAATTGGGATGTTTGGGATATTTTGAATACTGCAGGGGAGTTTGTGCAAAATGTGACTCACTACCCCTTCATTACTTGGCATATATTGGGTATAAAAAATCGTAATTTCAGACTGCGAATACGTGCAGAGAGCCAGAATTTGGCTCCAAAATGTGAATCAGGCCTTAAAATTGGGATGTTTGGGATATTTTGAAAACTGCAGGGGGGATTGCACCAAATGTTACCAAACGCCGCTTTTAGGACTTAGCATATGTTGGGTATAAAAAAGTCGCAATTTTAAACTGCGATTACGTGCAGAGAGCCAGAATTTGGCTCCAAAATACAGCTCAGGCCTAGAAATTGGGATATTTGGGATATTTTGAAAACTGCAGGGAGGTTTGGGACAAATGTGACGAAACGCCACTTTCAGTACTTGGCATATGTTGGGTATATAAATTCGTAATTTCAAACAGCGAATACGTGCAGAGAGCCAGAATTTGGCTCCAGAATAAGTCTCAGACCTCGAAATTGGGATGTTTGGGATATTTTGAAAACTGCAGGGGAGTTTGTGCGAAATGTGACTCACTGCCGCTTTCAAGACTTGGCATATGATGGGTATCAAATGTCGTAATTTCAAACCGCGAATACGTCCATAGAGCCAGAATTTGGCTCCAAAATTTGGCATAGACCTCGAAATTGGGATGTTTGGTGTATTTTGAAAACTGCATTGGGGTTTGGGACAAATGTGACCAAATGCCGCTCTCAGTACTTGGCATATTTTGGGCATAAAAAAGTCGTAATTTCAAACTGCGAATACGTGCAGAGAGCCAGAATTTGGCTCCAAAATATGGTTTAGGCCTCGAAATTGGGATGTTTGGGATATTTCGAAAACTGCAGGGAGGTTTGGGACAAATGTAACCAAACGCCGCTTTCAGTACTTGGCATATGTTGGGTACAAAAATGTCGTAATATAAAATATGAATACGTGCAGAGAGTCAGACGTTGGCTCCAAAATATGGCTCAGCCCTCGATATTGGGATGTTTGGGATATTTTGAAAACTGCAGGGGAGTTTGCGCAAAATGTGACGCACTGCCACTTTCAGTATTTGGCTTATGTTGGGTATAAAAAGTCGTAATATCAAAATATGAATACGTGCAGAGAGTCAGACGTTGGCTCCAAAATATGGCTCAGCCCTCGATATTGGGATGTTTGGGATATTTTGAAAACTGCAGGGAGGTTTGGGACAAATGTAACCAAACTTCGCTTTCAGTATTTGGCATATGTTGGGTATAAACAAGTCGCAATTTCAAACTGCGAATACGTGCAGAGTGCCAGCATTTTGCTCCAAAACATGGCTAAGGCCTCGAAATTGGGATATTTTGAAAACTGCAGGGGAGTTTGTGCAAAATGTGACTCACTGCTGCTCTCCGTACTTGGTATATGTTGGGTATAAAAGTTCGTAATTTCAAACTGCGAATACGTGCAGAGAGCCAGAATTTGGCTCCAAAATATGGCTCAGGTTTCGAAATTGGGATATTTGGGATATTTCGAAAACTGCTGGGGAGTTTGTGCAAAATATGACTCGCTGCTATTTTCAGATCTTGGCATATGTTGGGTATAAAAATTCGTAATTTCAAACTGCGAATACGTGCAGAGAGCCAGAATTTGGCTCCAAAATATGGCTCAGGCCTCGAAATTGGGATGTTCGGGATATTTTGAAAACTGCAGGGAGGTTTGGGACAAATATGACCAAACGTCGCTTTCAGTACTTGGCATATGTTGGGTATATAAAACCGTAATTTCAAACTGCGAATAAGTGCAGAGAGCCAGAATTTGGCCCCAAAATGTGGCTCAGGTCTCGAAATTAGCATGTTTGGGATATTTTGAAAACTGCAGGGAGCTTTGGGACAAATGTGACCAAACGCCGCTTTCAGTACTTGGCATAAGTTGGGAATAAAAAGTCGTAATTTCAAACTGCGAATACGTGCAGAGAGCCAAAATTTGGCTCCAAAATATGGCTCAGGCCTTGAAATTGAGATGTTTGGGATATTTTGAAAACTGCAGGGGAGTTTGAGCAATATGTGACTCACTGCCACTTTCAATACTTGGCATATGTTGGGTATAAAAAGTCGTAATATCAAAATACGAATACGTGCAGAGAGCCAGACGTTGGCTCCAAAATATGACTCAGGCCTCGATATTGGTATGTTTGGGATATTTAGAAAACTGCAGGGAGGTTTGGGAGAAATGTGACCAAATGCCGCTTTCAGTACTTGGCATATGTTGGGCATAAAAAAGTTGCAATTTCCAACTGCGAATACGTGCAGAGAGCCAGAATTTGGCTCCAAAATATGGCTCAGGCCTCGAAATTGGGATGTTTGGGATATTTTGAAAACTGCAGGGGGGTTTGTGCAAAATGTGACTCGATGCCGCTCTTAGGACTTGGCATATGTTGGGTATAAAAAGTCGTAATTTCAAACTTCGCATAACTGCATAGAGCTGGAATTTGGCTCCAAAATATGCCTCAGTCCTCGAAATTGGGATGTTTGGGATATTTTGAAAACTGCAGGGGGGTTTGGGACAAATATGACCAAATGCCGCTTTCGGAACTTTGCAAATGTTGGGTTTAAAAATCGTAATTTCAAAGTGCGAATACTTGCAGAGAGCCTGAATTTGGCTCCAAAATAAGGCTCAGGCCTCGAAATTGGGATGTTTGGGATATTTTGAAAACTGTAGGGGAGTTTGGGACAAATATGACCAAATGCCGCTTTCAGAACTTGGCATATGTTGGGTATAAAAAGTCGTAATTTCAAACTGCAAATACGTGCAGAGAGCCAGAATTTGGCTACAAAACATGGCTCAGGCCTCGAAATTGGGATGTTTGGGATATTTTGAAAAATGCAAGGGAGTTTAGCAAAATGTGAGTCACTGCCGCTTTCAGTACTTGGCATATGTTGGGTATAAAAAGTCGTAACTTTAAACTGCGAATACGTGTAGAGAGCCAAAATTTGGTTCCAAAATAGGGCTCAGGCTTCGAAATTGGGATGTTTGGGATATTTTGAATACTGCAGGGGAGTTTGTGCAAAATGTGACTCACTACCCCTTCATTACTTGGCATATATTGGGTATAAAAAATCGTAATTTCAGACTGCGAATACGTGCAGAGAGCCAGAATTTGGCTCCAAAATGTGAATCAGGCCTTAAAATTGGGATGTTTGGGATATTTTGAAAACTGCAGGGGGGATTGCACCAAATGTTACCAAACGCCGCTTTTAGGACTTAGCATATGTTGGGTATAAAAAAGTCGCAATTTTAAACTGCGATTACGTGCAGAGAGCCAGAATTTGGCTCCAAAATACGGCTCAGGCCTAGAAATTGGGATATTTGGGATATTTTGAAAACTGCAGGGAGGTTTGGGACAAATGTGACGAAACGCCACTTTCAATACTTGGCATATGTTGGGTATATAAATTCGTAATTTCAAACAGCGAATACGTGCAGAGAGCCAGAATTTGGCTCCAGAATAAGGCTCAGACCTCGAAATTGGGATGTTTGGGATATTTTGAAAACTGCAGGGGAGTTTGTGCGAAATGTGACTCACTGCCGCTTTCAAGACTTGGCATATGATGGGTATCAAATGTCGTAATTTCAAACCGCGAATACGTCCATAGAGCCAGAATTTGGCTCCAAAATTTGGCATAGACCTCGAAATTGGGATGTTTGGTGTATTTTGAAAACTGCATTGGGGTTTGGGACAAATGTGACCAAATGCCGCTCTCAGTACTTGGCATATTTTGGGCATAAAAAAGTCGTAATTTCAAACTGCGAATACGTGCAGAGAGCCAGAATTTGGCTCCAAAATATGGTTTAGGCCTCGAAATTGGGATGTTTGGGATATTTCGAAAACTGCAGGGAGGTTTGGGACAAATGTAACCAAACGCCGCTTTCAGTACTTGGCATATGTTGGGTACAAAAATGTCGTAATTTCAAACTGCGAATACGTGCAGAGAGCTTGAATTTGGCTCCAAAATAAGGCTCAGGCCTCGAAATTGGGATGTTTGGGATATTTTGTAAACTGAAGGGAGGTTTGGGACAAATGTGACCAAACGCCGCTTTCAGTACATCGCATATGTTGGGTATAAAAACGTCGTAACATCAAACAGCGAATACGTGCAGAGAGCCAGAATTTGGATTCAAAATATGGCTCAGGCCTCGAAATTGGGATGTTTGGGATATTTTGAAAACTGCAGGGGAGTTTGTGCAAAATGTGACTCACTTCCGCTTTCAGTACTTGGCATATGTTGGGTGTAAATATCGTAATATCAAACTTCGAATACTTGAAGAGAGCCAAAATTTGGCTCCAAAATATGGCTCAGGCGTCGAAATTGGGATATTTTGGATATTTCGAAAACTACAGAGGAGTTTGTGCAAAATGTGACTCACTGCCGCTTTCAGGACTAGGCATATGTTGGGTATAAAAAGTCGTAATTTCAAACTTCGCATAACTGCATCGAGCTAGAATTTGGCTCCAAAATATGCCTCAGTCCTTGAAATTGGGATGTTTGGGATATTTTGAAAACTGCAGGGGGGTTTGGGACAAATATGACCAAATGCCGCATTCAGAATTTTTCAAATGTTGGGTTTAAAAATTCGTAATTTCAAAGTGCGAATACGTGCAGGGAGCCAGAATTTGTCTCCAAAATATGGCTCAGGCCTTGAAATTGGGATGTTTGGGATATTTTGAAAACTGCAGGGGGGTTTGGGACAAATGTGACCAAACAACGTTTTCAGTACTTGGCATATGTTGGGTATAAAAAGTCGTAATTTCAAACTGCAAATACGTGCAGAGAGCCAGAATTTGGCTACAAAACATGGCTCAGGCCTCGAAATTGGGATGTTTGGGATATTTTGAAAACTGCAAGGGAGTTTAGCAAAATGTGAGTCACTGCCGCTTTCAGTACTTGGCATATGTTGGGTATAAAAAGTCGTAACTTTAAACTGCGAATACGTGTAGAGAGCCAAAATTTGGTTCCAAAATATGGCTCAGGCCTCGAAATTGGGATGTTTGGGATATTTTGAATACTGCAGGGGAGTTTGTGCAAAATGTGACTCACTACCCCTTTCATTACTTGGCATATATTGGGTATAAAAAATCGTAATTTCAAACTGCGAATACGTGCAGAGAGCCAGAATTTGGCTCCAAAATGTGAATCAGGCCTTAAAATTGGGATGTTTGGAATATTTTGAAAATTGCAGGGGGGATTGCACCAAATGTTACCAAACGCCGCTTTCAGGACTTAGCATATGTTGGGTATAAAAAAGTCGCAATTTTAAACTGCGAATACGTGCAGAGAGCCAGAGTTTGGCTCCAAAATACGGCTCAGGCCTCGAAATTGGGATATTTGGGATATTTTGAAAACTGCAGGGAGGTTTGGGACAAATGTGACGAAACACCACTTTCAGTACTTGGCTAATGTTGGGTATATGAAATCGTAATATCAAACTGCGAATACGTGCAGAGAGCAAGAATTTGGCTCCAGAATAAGGCTCAGACCTTGAAATTGGGATGTTTGGGATTTTTTGAAAACTGCAGGGGAGTTTGTGCGAAATGTGACTCACTGCTGCTTTCAAGACTTGGCAAATGATGGGTATCAAATGTCGTAATTTCAAACCGCGAATACGTGCATAGAGCCAGAATTTGGCTCCAAAATTTGGCTCAGACCTGGAAATTGGGATGTTTGGGATATTTTGAAAACTGCATTGGGGGTTTGGGACAAATGTGACCAAATGCCGCTTTCAGTACTTTTCATATGTTGGGCATAAAAAAAGTCGTAATTTCAAACTGCGAATACGTGCAGAGAGCCAGAATTTGGCTCCAAAATATGGTTTAGGCCTCGAAATTGGGATGTTTGGGATATTTTGAAAACTGCAGGATAGTTTGTGCAAAATGTGACTCACTGCTGCTTTCAGTACTTGGCATATGTTGGGTATAAAAATCGTAATATCAAACTTCGAATACTTGCAGAGAGCGAAAATTTGTATCCAAAATAAGACTCAGGCCTCGAAATTGGGATATTGGGGATATTTTGAAAACTGCAGGGGAGTTTGTGCAAAATGTGACTCACTGCTGCTTTCAGTACCTGGAATATGTTGGGTGTGAAAAGTCGTAATTTCAAACTGCGAATACGTGCAGAGAGCAAGAATTTGGCTCCAAAATATGTCTCAGGCGTCGAAATTTGGATATTTGGGATATTTCGAAAACTGCAGGGGATCCTGTGCAAAATGTGACTCAATGCCGCTTTCAGGACATGGCATATGTTGGGTATAAAAAGTCGTAAATTCAAACTGCGAATACGTGCAGAGAGCCAGAACTTGGCTCCAAAATATGGCTCAGGCCTCGAAATTAGGACGTTTGGGATATTTTGAAAACTGCAGTGAGATATGGGACACATGTGACCAAACGCGCTTTCAGAACTTGGAATATATTGGGTATAAAAAGTAGCAATTTCAAACTGCGAACACGTGCAGAGAGCCAGAATTTGGCTACAAAATATGGCTCAGGCCTCGAAATTGAGATGTTTGGGATATTTTGAAAACTGCAGGGGAGTTTGCGCAAAATGTGACTCACTGTCACTATCAGTACTTGGCATATGTTGGGTATAAAAAGTCGTAATTTCAAACTGCGAATACGTGCAGAGAGCCAGAATTTGGCTTCAAAATATGGCTCAGGCCTCGAAATTGGGATGTTTGGGATATTTTGAAATCTGCAGGGAGGTTTGGGACAAATTTGATTTAACGCCGCTCTTAGTACTTGGCATATGTTGGGTATAAAAAGCCGTAATTTCAATCTGCGAATACGTGCAGAGAGCCAATATTTGGTTCCAAAATATGGCTCAGGCCTCGAAATTGGGATGTTTGGGATATTTTGAAAACTGCAGGGGAGTTTGTGCAAAATGTGACTGACTGCCACTTTCAGTACTTGGCATATGTTGGGTATAAAAAGTCGTAATATCAAACTGTGAATACGTGCAGAGATCCAGACGTTGACTCCAAAATATGGCTCAGACCTCGATATTGGGATGTTTGGGATATTTTGAAAACTGCAGGGAGGTTTGGGACAAATGTGACAAAACGCCGCTTTCAGTACTTCGCATATGTTGGGTATAAAAAAGTCGTAATTTCAAACTGCGAATACGTGCAGAGAGTCAAAATTTGGCTCCAAAATATAGCTCAGGCCTCGAAATTGGGATATTTGGGATATTTCGAAAACTGCAGGGGAGTTTGTTCAAAATGTGACTCAATGCCGCTTTCAGGACTTGGCATATGTTGGGTATAAAAATTCGTAATTTCAAACTGCGAATACGTGCATAGAACCAGAATTTGCCTCCAAAATATGGCTCAGTCCTCGAAATTGGGGTGTTTGGGATATTTTGAAAACTGCAGGGGGGTTTGGGACAAATATGACCAAACGCCGCTTTCAGAACTTGGCAAATGTTGGGTATGAAAAGTCGTAATTTCAAAGTGCGAATACGTGCAGAGAGCAAGAATTTGGCTCCAAAATATGGCTCAGGCCTCGATATTGGGATGTTCGGGATATTTTGAAAACTGCAGGGGGTTTGGGACAAATGTGACCAAATGCCGCTTTCAGTACTTGGCATATGTTGGGTATAAAAAGTCGTAATTTAAAACTTCGAATACGTGCAGAGAGCCAAAATTTGGCTACAAAATATGGCTCAGGCCTCAAAATTGCGATGTTTGGGATATTTTGAAAACTGCAGGGAGGTTTGGGACAAATGTGACTCACTACCGCTTTCAGTACTTGGCATATATTGGGTATAAAAAATCGTAATTTCAAACTGCGAATACGTGCAGAGAGCCAGAATTTGGCTTCAAAATATGGCTCAGGCCTCGAAATTGGGATGTTTGGGATATTTTGAAAACTGCAGGGAGGTTTGGGACAAATTTGATTTAACGCCGCTTTCAGTACTTGGCATATGTTGGGTATAAAAAAGTCGTAATTTCAATCTGCGAATACATGCAGAGAGCCAATATTTGGTTCCAAAATATGGCTCAGGCCTCGAAATTGGGATGTTTGGGATATTTTGAAAACTGCAGGGGAGTTTGTGCAAAAAGTGACTCACTGCCACTTTCAGTACTTGGCATATGTTGGGTATAAAAAGTCGTAAATTCAATCTGCGAATACGTGCATATAGCCAGAATTTGGCTCCAAAATATGGCTCAGGCCTCGAAATTGGGATGTTTGGGATATTTTGAAAACTGCAGGGGGTTTGTGCAAAATGTGTCTCACTACCCCTTTCATTACTTGTCATATATTGGGTATAAAAAATCGTAATTTCAAACTGCGAATACGTGCAGAGAGCCAGAATTTGGCTCCAAAATGTGAATCAGGCCTTAAAATTGGGATGTTTGGGATATTTTGAAAACTGCAAGGGGGATTGCACCAAATGTTACCAAACGCCGCTTTCAGGACTTAGCATATGTTGGGTATAAAAATGTCGCAATTTTAACTGCGAATACGTGCAGAGAGCCAGAATTTGGCTCCAAAATACGGCTCAGGCCTCGAAATTGGGATATTTGGGATATTTTGAAAACTGCAGGGAGGTTTGGACAAATGTGACGAAACGCCACTTTCAGTACTTGGCATATGTTGGGTATATAAATTCGTAATTTCAAACTGCGAATACGTGCAGAGAGCAAGAATTTGGCTCCAGAATAAGGCTCAGACCTCGAAATTGGGATGTTTGGGATATTTTGAAAACTGCAGGGGAGTTTGTGCGAAATGTGACTCACTGCCGCTTTCAAGACTTGGCATATGATGGGTATCAAATGTCGTAATTTCAAACCGCGAATACGTGCATAGAGCCAGAATTTGGCTTCAAAATTTGGCTCAGACCTCGAAATTGGGATGTTTGGGATATTTTGAAAACTACATTGGGGGTTTGGGACAAATGTGACCAAATGCCGCTTTCAGTACTTGGCATATGTTGGGCATAAAAAAAGTCGTAATTTCAAACTGCGAATACGTGCAGAGAGCCAGAATTTGGCTCCAAAATATGGTTTAGGCCTCGAAATTGGGATGTTTGGGATATTTTGAAAACTGCAGGATAGTTTTTGCAAAATGTGACTCACTGCTGCTTTCAGTACTTGGCATATGTTGGGTATAAAAGTCGTAATATCAAACTTCGAATACTTGCAGAGAGCGAAAATTTGAATCCAAAATAAGACTCAGGCCTCGAAATTGGGATATTGGGGATATTTTGAAAACTGCAGGGGAGTTTGTGCAAAATGTGACTCACTGCCACTTTCAGTACTTGGCATATGTTGGGTATAAAAAGTCGTAATATCAAACTGTGAATACGTGCAGAGATCCAGACGTTGACTCCAAAATATGGCTCAGACCTCGATATTGGGATGTTTGGAATATTTTGAAAACTGCAGGGAGGTTTGGGACAAATGTGACAAAACGCCGCTTTCAGTACTTCGCATATGTTGGGTATAAAAAATTCGTAATTTCAAACTGTGAATACGTGCAGAGAGTCAAAATTTGGCTCCAAAATATAGCTCAGGCCTCGAAATTGGGATATTTGGGATATTTCGAAAACTGCAGGGGAGTTTGTGCAAAATGTGACTCAATGCCGCTTTCAGGACATGGCATATGTTGGGCATAAAAAGTCGTAATTTCTATCTGTGAATACGTGCATAGAGCCAGAATTTGGCTCGAAAATATGGCTTAGGTCTCGAAATTGGGATGTTTGGGATATATTGAAAACTGCAAGGAGGTATGGGACAAATGTGACCAAACGCCGCTTTCAGTACTTGGCATATGTTGGGTATATAAAGTCGTATTTTCAAACTGCGAATACGTGCAGAGACCCAGAATTTGGCTCCAAATTATGGTTCAGGCCTCGAAATATGGATATTTGGGATATTTCGAAAACTGCAGGGGAGTTTGTGCAAAATGTGACTCAATGCCGCTTTCAGGACTTGGCATATGTTGGGTATAAAAAGTCGTAATTTCAAACTGCGAATACGTGCATAGAGCCAGAATTTTCTCCAAAATATGGCTCAGTCCTCGAAATTGGGGTGTTTGGGATATTTTGAAAACTGCAGGGGGTTTGGGACAAATCACAACGAGAAGTAACGAAGGAGGAGACCAGCAGTAAAGGGACCTCGTCTTGGAGAGTTGTGAAAGACAGGGGCCTTAAGAAGACTTTGATAAAGCCGCCTTCAAACGCCATAGCAACTTCTAATTCATTTGACGTTTTGGAGGACGAGTGCTGTGGAGAGACTGTGGATCGCGCAAAAGGGAAAGCAACGAAGAGAAAGGAAGCGCAGGCCCCTCAGAAAGTAAAGGAAGTACCTAAGCAAACATTAGTTGTTGGAGATTCCCAGATAAGGTATTTGGATAGAACGTTTTGTGCTAGAGATAGGGGGAACAGGTTAAGGGTTTGCTATCCCGGAGCTGGCATTGGTGATATTATAAACAACATGAATGATATTATGGCTGGTAATGGGAACAATCCCATTATTTGCATTAGCGTGGGAGGAAATGATGTTGGTCGAGTTAGGAGTGAGGAACTGATTCAGAGGTATAAAACAGCCATAGAGTTAGTTAGGAGCAAGGGAGGAATCCCGATCATATGTGGCATTCTTCCAAGAAAGGGAGTGGGAAATGAATGGATATCGAGGGCACTTGGTGTCAATTGCCGGCTGGAAAGATATTGCAAATCAAATGCAATATCTTTCATTGACAACTGGGAACACTTCTATGGAAGAAATGAAATGTATGCTCGTGATGGGGTGCATCTATCGAGAGCTGGGGTTGTTGCTGTTGCGAACTCGCTAGAAGAAGTGGTTAGAGGTGTTTGTTTGGGTTTAAACTGTTAGTAGATAGAGGTATGGGAATTGATTTGGAGGAAGGAGGTAATAAAAGTATGTGTTTGTGGGAGAAAGGAATTGGCAAAACGATCAGGGAAAGAGAAGGTCCGCAAAATAACAATTCACTTAGGGTATATTACACTAACAGTAGAAGTCTAAGAAATAAAATTAACGAATTAAATGCTCTTGTCTGCACAGAAAAAATAGATATTATTGCACTTACCGAAACGTGGATGAATGTAGAAAATAGAGAACTATTAGCTGAATATCAAATATATGGATTTAAACTATTTCACACAGATAGATATATTAGACGAGGAGGTGGAGTAGCCATATATGTTAGGGACAATTTGAAATGTAGTCTCAAAGAGGGAATCAAAACAGAGCCACACACAGAAACTATTTGGATTGAATTAAACGAAAAAGCTAATAATATTATAATAGGAGTAATATATAGGCCACCAAATTTAGACAGAATGGAAGCAAAGCATCTATGGGATGAAATATCTAGAGCATCTAGATCTAACAGTATTTATGTCATGGGTGACTTTAATTTTAGCGGAATAAACTGGTTGAACAAAACAGGGAATAGTGAAGCAGAAGATTTTCTAGAATTAATTGACGATTGCTTTCTTACGCAACACATTAAGGAACCAACACGGGAAAATAATATTTTAGATTTAGTGTTAACTAACAGGGAAACGCAAATTAATGACATCGAAATAGGGAGTGAGCTAGGGAGCAGTGATCACAAAGAAATCAGATTTAGCATAGAATGGAATAGACCAGTAGGAGAAAATTCTGTTAAAGTGCCAGATTTTCGAAAAGCTGATTTTAATAGCCTAAGAAATTTTTTGGGTCAAATTGATTGGAAAGGCTTGGGTATGGGGTGTGGGCAGGTCTTGGAGCGAGACATGAACCCAGCGATAGGTGACTTAAATGGGGATTTCGATGTGGATTCAATATATAACTTATTTAAGAATATTCTAAACAAAGCACAGGAACGTAGTATACCATACAAATTGAATAGATCGTATACTAATGACCCAAAGTGGATAACAAAGAATTTGAAGAACCTTATAGGTAAAAAGAGAGCTTGGTACAAAAGGATTAAAAATGGGGAGGTCACTTTAGAACAGGAATTCGTACAACTGCTTAGAAATGTTAAAAAAGAAATAAGGAAAGCAAAAAGAAACTATGAAGTTCGCATAGCAGGGCAAGCAAAGACAAATCCTAAAGGGTTTTTTCAGTTATATCGTACCAAGACTAGGGAAAGGATAGGTCCATTAAAAACTGAGACAGGTCAAATAACAGATAGTGATGAAGAGATGAGTAGTATTTTT
This sequence comes from Procambarus clarkii, assembly GCF_040958095.1. Lineage (NCBI taxonomy): Eukaryota > Metazoa > Arthropoda > Malacostraca > Decapoda > Cambaridae > Procambarus > Procambarus clarkii. The sequence continues at coordinate 90,384 of NW_027189384.1, forward strand.
AATAAATATTTTGTATCTGTATTTACTAAAGAGGAACTTAACAATATGCCTTCAGCCGAACAAGTCTATGTGGGTGGGGACGAGGACAGGTTGACGAGTTTAGCAGTTACCAGGGAGGATGTTCTTAAACAAATAGTAAAACTCAAACCAAACAATCCCCAGGGCCGGATGAAGTGTTTGCTAGGGTGCTTAAAGAATGCAAAGAGGAGCTTTGTGACCCACTGTCAATCATATATAATAAATCAATAGAGTCAGGCAGAGTGCCAGAGTTTTGGAAAGTTGCTAATGTGATACCAGTTTTTAAGAAAGGAGATAGATCACTTGCGTCTAACTATCGACCAATTAGCCTAACGTCTATTGTGGGAAAGTTACTCGAATCTATAATAGCAAATAAAATTCGTCTTCATCTTGAAAAACATAAATTAATAATTGAGTCGCAACATGGTTTTATAAATGGCCGTTCATGTTTAACAATTTGTTATCTTTTTATTCTAGCATTGTTGAGGCAGTTGATAGTGGTAAGGATTGCGATGTTGTATACCTTGACTTTAGCAAAGCTTTTGATACAGTGCCACATGAAAGACTGATTAAAAAATAGAGTCTCATGGTATTGGGGGTGCTATATTAAGCTGGATTAGGGCATGGCTATACCAAAGGAAACAGAGAGTTAGTATAAATGGAATCAAGTCAGAGTGGGAAAATGTTGTAAGTGGAGTGCCTCAAGGCTCTGTCCTGGGACCTCTGTTGTTTATAATATATATAAATGATTTAGATTCAGGTTTGAGTAGCAACATTTGCAAATTTGCCGATGATACGAAAATCGGTAGGGAAATTAATTCGGAGGAGGACTCACTATCACTTCAAGTTGATCTAGATAGGGTTTTGAAATGGTCAAAGGATTGGCAGATGCAGTTTAATGCTGATAAATGTAAAGTTCTGAGGTTAGGTAATGATGATAGAGTTACAAGATACGAGCTAGATGGTGTTGTGATTGCGAAGTCGGATTGCGAAAGGGATCTGGGAGTTATGATTAGTAAGAATTTAAAACAAAAGGATCAATGCATAAATGTTCGTAATAAGGCAAATCGGACACTTGGATTTATTAATCGCAGCGTTAGTAACAAGACACCTGGTGTGGTTCTCAAGCTATATCTTGCTCTAGTTAGGCCCCATTTAGATTATGCAGTTCAGTTTTGGTCGCCATATTATAGAATGGATATAAATTCACTTGAACGTGTCCAGCGTAGGATGACTAAGTTAATTCCCCAAATTAGAAATCTTTCATATGAAGAAAGATTAACAAAGCTTAAGTTGCATTCAGAGGAAAGGCGAAGAGTTAGGGGTGACATGATAGAGGTTTACAAGTGGATGAATGGACATAACCGGGGGGATATTAATAGGGTATTAAAAGTATCAACACAGGACAGAACACGAAACAATGGATATAAATTGGATAAGTTTAGATTTAGGAAAGACTTGGGTAAATACTGGTTCAGTAACAGGGTTGTTGATTTGTGGAACCAATTGCCGCGTAACATTGTGGAGGTGGGGTCCCTCGATTGTTTCAAGCACGGGTTGGACAAGTATATGAGTGGGATTGGGTGGTTATAGAATAGGAGCTGCCTCGTATGGGCCAATAGGCCTTCTGCAGTTACCTTTGTTCTTATGTTCTTATGTTCTTAAATGTTAAAAAAGAGATAAGGAAAGCAAAAAGAAACTATGAAGTTCGCATAGCAGGGCAAGCAAAGACAAATCCTAAAGGGTTTTTTCAGTTATATCGTTCTAAGACTAGGGAAAGGATAGGTCCATTAAAAACTGAGACAGGTCAAATAACAGATAGTGATGAAGAGATGAGTAGTATTTTTAATAAATATTTTGTATCTGTATTTACTAAAGAGGAACTTAACAGTATGCCTTCAGCCGAACAAGTCTATGTGGTGGGGACGAGGACAGGTTGACGAGTTTAGTAGTTACCAGGGAGGATGTTCTTAAACAAATAGAAAAACTCAAACCAAACAAATCCCCAGGGCCGGATGAAGTGTTTGCCAGGGTGCTTAAAGAATGCAAAGAGGAGCTTTGTGACCCACTGTCAACCATATTTAATAAATCAATAGAGTCAGGCAGAGTGCCAGAGTTTTGGAAAGTTGCTAATGTGATACCAGTTTTTAAGAAAGGAGATAGATCACTTGCGTCTAACTATCGACCAATTAGCCTAACGTCTATTGTGGGAAAGTTACTCGAATCTATAATAGCAAATAAAATTCGTCTTCATCTTGAAAAACATAAATTAATAATTGAGTCGCAACATGGTTTTATAAATGGCCGTTCATGTTTAACAAATTTGTTATCTTTTATTCTAGCATTGTTGAGGCAGTTGATAGTGGTAAGGATTGCGATGTTGTATACCTTGACTTTAGCAAAGCTTTTGATACAGTGCCACATGAAAGACTGATTAAAAAGATAGAGTCTCATGGTATTGGGGGTGCTATATTAAGCTGGATTAGGGCATGGCTATACCAAAGGAAACAGAGAGTTAGTATAAATGGAATCAAGTCAGAGTGGGAAAATGTTGTAAGTGGAGTGCCTCAAGGCTCTGTCCTGGGACCTCTGTTGTTTATAATATATATAAATGATTTAGATTCAGGTTTGAGTAGCAACATTTGCAAATTTGCCGATGATACGAAAATCGGTAGGGAAATTAATTCGGAGGAGGACTCACTATCACTTCAAGTTGATCTAGATAGGGTATTGAAATGGTCAAAGGATTGGCAGATGCAGTTTAATGCTGATAAATGTAAAGTTCTGAGGTTAGGTAATGATGATAGAGTTACAAGATACGAGCTAGATGGTGTTGTGATTGCGAAGTCGGATTGCGAAAGGGATCTGGGAGTTATGATTAGTAAGAATTTAAAACAAAAGGATCAATGCATAAATGTTCGTAATAAGGCAAATCGGACACTTGGATTTATTAATCGCAGCGTTAGTAACAAGACACCTGGTGTGGTTCTCAAGCTATATCTTGCTCTAGTTAGGCCCCATTTAGATTATGCAGTTCAGTTTTGGTCGCCATATTATAGAATGGATATAAATTCACTTGAACGTGTCCAGCGTAGGATGACTAAGTTAATTCCCCAAATTAGAAATCTTTCATATGAAGAAAGATTAACAAAGCTTAAGTTGCATTCACTGGAAAGGCGAAGAGTTAGGGGTGACATGATAGAGGTTTACAAGTGGATGAATGGACATAACCGGGGGGATATTAATAGGGTATTAAAAGTATCAACACAGGACAGAACACGAAACAATGGGTATAAATTGGATAAGTTTAGATTTAGGAAAGACTTGGGTAAATACTGGTTCAGTAACAGGGTTGTTGATTTGTGGAACCAATTGCCGCGTAACATTGTGGAGGTGGGGTCCCTCGATTGTTTCAAGCGCGGGTTGGACAAGTATATGAGTGGGATTGGGTGGTTATAAATAGGAGCTGCCTCGTATGGGCCAACAGGCCTTCTGCAGTTACCTTTGTTCTTATGTTCTTATGTAAATATGACCAAACGCCGCATTCAGAACATGGCATATATTGGGTATAAAAAATCGTAATTTCAAACTGCGAATACGTGCAGAGAGCCAGAATTTGGCTCCAAAACACGGCTCAGGTCTCGAAATTGAGATATTTGGGATATTTCGAAAACTACAGGGGAGTTTGTGCAAAATGTGACTAACTGCCGCTTTCAGGACTTAGCATATGTTGGGTATAAAAAGTCGTAATTTCAATCTGCGAATACGTGCATAGAATTTGGCTCCAAAATATGGCTCAGGCCTCGAAATTGGGATGTTTGGGATGTTTTGAAAAATTTGCTAACTTTTTATTCCAGCATAGTTGAGGCAGTTGATAGTGGTAAGGATTGTGATGTTGTGTACCTTGACTTTAGCAAAGCTTTTGATACAGTGCCACATGAAAGACTAATTAAAAAAATTGAAGCTCATGGTATTGGGGCTGCTATATTAACTTGGATTAAGACATGGCTTTTCCAAAGGAAACAGAGAGTTAGTATAAATGGGGTTAAGTCAGAGTAGGATAATGTTGTTAGTGGAGTACCTCAGGGCTCTGTCCTGGGACCTCTGTTGTTTATAATATATATAAATGATTTAGATTCAAGTTTGAGTAGCAACATTTTCAAATTTGCCGATGATACGAAAATCGGTAGGGAAATTAATTCGGAGGAGGACTCACTATCACTTCAAGTTGATCTAGATAGGGTTTTGAAATAGTCAAAGGATTGGCAAATGCAGTTTAATGCTGATAAGTGTAAAGTTCTGAGGCTAGGTAATGATGATAGAGTTACAAGATACGAGCTAGATGGTGTTGAGATTACGAAGTCGGATTGCGAAAGGGATCTGGGAGTTACGATTAGGAACATAAGAACAAAGGCAACTGCAGAAGGCCTATTGGCCCATACGAGGCAGCTCCTATTTATAACCACCCAATCCCACTCATATACATGGGATTGTAACATGTCCAACCCGCGCTTGAAACAATCGAGGGACCCCACCTCCACAATGTTACGGGGCAATTGGTTCCACAAATCAACAACCCTGTTACTGAACCAGTATTTACCCAAGTATTTCCTAAATCTAAACTTATCCAATTTATACCCATTGTTTCGTGTTCTGTCTTGTGTTGATACTTTTAATACCCTATTAATATCCCCCTGTTATGTCCATTCATCCACTTGTAAACCTCTATCATGTCACCCCTAACTCTTCGCCTTTCCAGTGAATGCAACTTTAGCTTTGTTAATCTTCTTCATATGAAAGATTTCTAATTTGGGGAATTAACTTAGTCATCCTACGCTGGACACGTTCAAGTGAATTTATATCCATTCTATAATATGGCGACCAAAACTGAACTGCAAAATCTAAATAGGGCCTAACTAGAGCAAGATATAGCTTGAGAACCACACCAGGTGTCTTGTTACTAACGCTGCGATTAATAAATCCAAGTGTCCGATTTGCCTTATTACGAACATTTATGCATTGATCCTTTTGTTTTAAATTCTTACTAATCATAACTCCCAGATCCCTTTCGCAATCCGACTTCGCAATCTCAACACCATCTAGCTCGTATCATGTAACTCTATCATCATTACCTAACTTCAGAACTTTACATTTATCTGCATTAAACTGCATCTGCCAATCCTTTGACCATTTCAAAACCCTATCTAGATCAACTTGAAGTGATAGTGAGCCCTCCTCCGAATTAATTTCCCTACCGATTTTCGTATCATCGGCAAATTTGCAAATGTTGCTACTCAAACCTGAATCTAAATTATTTATATAAGAACATAAGAACATAAGAACAAAGGTAACTGCAGAAGGCCTATTGGCCCATACGAGGCAGCTCCTATTCTATAACCACCCAATCCCACTCATATACTTGTCCAACCCGTGCTTGAAACAATCGAGGGACCCCACCTCCACAATGTTACGCGGCAATTGGTTCCACAAATCAACAACCCTGTTACTGAACCAGTATTTACCCAAGTCTTTCCTAAATCTAAACTTATCCAATTTATATCCATTGTTTCGTGTTCTGTCCTGTGTTGATACTTTTAATACCCTATTAATATCCCCCCGGTTATGTCCATTCATCCACTTGTAAACCTCTATCATGTCACCCCTAACTCTTCGCCTTTCCAGTGAATGCAACTTAAGCTTTGTTAATCTTTCTTCATATGAAAGATTTCTAATTTGGGGAATTAACTTAGTCATCCTACGCTGGACACGTTCAAGTGAATTTATATCCATTCTATAATATGGCGACCAAAACTGAACTGCATAATCTAAATGGGGCCTAACTAGAGCAAGATATAGCTTGAGAACCACACCAGGTGTCTTGTTACTAACGCTGCGATTAATAAATCCAAGTGTCCGATTTGCCTTATTACGAACATTTATGCATTGATCCTTTTGTTTTAAATTCTTACTAATCATAACTCCCAGATCCCTTTCGCAATCCGACTTCGCAATCACAACACCATCTAGCTCGTATCTTGTAACTCTATCATCATTACCTAACCTCAGAACTTTACATTTATCAGCATTAAACTGCATCTGCCAATCCTTTGACCATTTCAAAACCCTATCTAGATCAACTTGAAGTGATAGTGAGTCCTCCTCCGAATTAATTTCCCTACCGATTTTCGTATCATCGGCAAATTTGCAAATGTTGCTACTCAAACCTGAATCTAAATCATTTATATATATTATAAACAACAGAGGTCCCAGGACAGAGCCTTGAGGCACTCCACTTACAACATTTTCCCACTCTGACTTGATTCCATTTATACTAACTCTCTGTTTCCTTTGGTATAGCCATGCCCTAATCCAGCTTAATATAGCACCCCCAATACCATGAGACTCTATTTTTATATATCAGTCTTTCATGTGGCACTGTATCAAAAGCTTTGCTAAAGTCAAGGTATACAACATCGCAATCCTTACCACTATCAACTGCCTCAACAATGCTAGAATAAAAAGATAACAAATTTGTTAAACATGAACGGCCATTTATAAAACCATGTTGCGACTCAATTATTAATTTATGTTTTTCAAGATGAAGACGAATTTTATTTGCTATTATAGATTCGAGTAACTTTCCCACAATAGACGTTAGGCTAATTGGTCGATAGTTAGACGCAAGTGATCTATCTCCTTTCTTAAAAACTGGTATCACATTAGCAACTTTCCAAAACTCTGGCACTCTGCCTGACTCTATTGATTTATTAAATATGGTTGACAGTGGGTCACAAAGCTCCTCTTTGCATTCTTTAAGCACCCTAGCAAACACTTCATCCGGCCCTGGGGATTTGTTTGGTTTGAGTTTTACTATTTGTTTAAGAACATCCTCCCTGGTAACTGCTAAACTCGTCAACCTGTCCTCGTCCCCACCCACATAGACTTGTTCGGCTGAAGGCATATTGTTAAGTTCCTCTTTAGTAAATACAGATACAAAATATTTATTAAAAATACTACTCATCTCTTCATCACTATCTGTTATTTGACCTGTCTCAGTTTTTAATGGACCTATCCTTTCCCTAGTCTTAGTACGATATAACTGAAAAAACCCTTTAGGATTTGTCTTTGCTTGCCCTGCTATGCGAACTTCATAGTTTCTTTTTGCTTTCCTTATCTCTTTTTTAACATTTCTAACCAGTTGTACGAATTCCTGTTCTAAAGTGACCTCCCCATTTTTAATCCTTTTGTACCAAGCTCTCTTTTTACCTATAAGGTTCTTCAAATTCTTTGTTATCCACTTTGGGTCATTAGTATACGATCTATTCAATTTGTATGGTATACTACGTTCCTGTGCTTTGTTTAGAATATTCTTAAATAAGTTATATATTGAATCCACATCGAAATCCCCATTTAAGTCACCTATCGCTGGGTTCATGTCTCGCTCCAAGACCGGCCCACACCCCATACCCAAGCCTTTCCAATCAATTTGACCCAAAAAATTTCTTAGGCTATTAAAATCAGCTTTTCGAAAATCTGGCACTTTAACAGAATTTTCTCCTACTGGTCTATTCCATTCTATGCTAAATCTGATTTCTTTGTGATCACTGCTCCCTAGCTCACTCCCTATTTCGATGTCATTAATTTGCGTTTCCCTGTTAGTTAACACTAAATCTAAAATATTATTTTCCCGTGTTGGTTCCTTAATGTGTTGCGTAAGAAAGCAATCGTCAATTAATTCTAGAAAATCTTCTGCTTCACTATTCCCTGTTTTGTTCAACCAGTTTATTCCGCTAAAATTAAAGTCACCCATGACATAAATACTGTTAGATCTAGATGCTCTAGATATTTCATCCCATAGATGCTTTGCTTCCATTCTGTCTAAATTTGGTGGCCTATATATTACTCCTATTATAATATTATTAGCTTTTTCGTTTAATTCAATCCAAATAGTTTCTGTGTGTGGTTTATATATATTATAAACAACAGAGGTCCCAGGACAGAGCCTTGAGGCACTCACATACAACATTTTCCCACTCTGACTTGACTCCATTTATACTAACTCTCTGTTTCCTTTGGTATAGTCATGCCCTAATCCAGTTTAATATAGCACCCCCAATACCATGAGCCTCTATCTTTTTAATGTCTTTCATGTGGCACTGTATCAAAAGCTTTGCTAAAGTCAAGGTACACAACATCACAATCCTTACCACTATCAACTGCCTCAACTATGCTAGAATAAAAATATAACAAATTTGTTAAACATGAACGGCCATTTATAAAACCATGTTGCGACTCAATTATTAATTTATGTTTTTCAAGATGAAGACGAATTTTATTTGCTACTATAGATTCGAGTAACTTTCCCACAATAGACGTTAGGCTAATTGGTCGATAGTTAGACGCAAGTGATCTATCTCCTTTCTTAAAAACTGGTATCACATTAGCAACTTTCCAAAACTCTGGCACTCTGCCTGACTCTATTGATTTATTAAATATGGTTGACAGTGGGTCACAAAGCTCCTCTTTGCATTCTTTAAGCACCCTGGCAAACACTTCATCCGGCCCTGGGGATTTGTTTGGTTTGAGTTTTTCTATTTGTTTAAGAACATCCTCCCTGGTAACTACTAAACTCGTCAACCTATATGAGTAATCCTTTTGGACAAGTATATGAGTGGGATTGGGTGGTTATAGAATAGGAGCTGCCTCGTATGGGCCAATAGGCCTTCTGCAGTTACCTTTGTTCTTATGTTCTTATGTTCTTATGTTCAACCTGTCCTCGTCCCCACCCACATAGACTTGTTCGGCTGAAGGCATATTGTTAAGTTCTTCTTTAGTAAATACAGATACAAAATATTTATTAAAAATACTACTCATCTCTTCATCACTATCTGTTATTTGACCTGTCTCAGTTTTTAATGGACCTATCCTTTCCCTAGTCTTAGTACGATATAACTGAAAAAACCCTTTAGGATTTGTCTTTGCTTGCCCTGCAATGCGAACTTCATAGTTTCTTTTTGCTTTCCTTATCTCTTTTTTAACATTTCTAACCAGTTGTACGAATTCCTGTTCTAAAGTGACCTCCCCATTTTTAATCCTTTTGTACCAAGCTCTCTTTTTACCTTTAAGGTTCTTCAAATTCTTTGTTATCCACTTTGGGTCATTAGTATTCGATCTATTCAATTTGTATGGTATACTACGTTCCTGTGCTTTGTTTAGAATATTCTTAAATAAGTTATATATTGAATTCACATCGAAATCCCCATTTACGTCACCTATCGCTGGGTTCATGTCTCGCTCCAAGACCGGCCCCCACCCCATACCCAAGAACATAAGAACATAAGAACAAAGGTAACTGCAGAAGGACTATTGGCCCATACGAGGCAGCTCCTATTCTATAACCACCCAATCCCACTCATATACTTGTCCAACCCGTGCTTGAAACAATCGAGGGACCCCACCTCCACAATGTTACGCGGCAATTGGTTCCACAAATCAACAACCCTGTTACTGAACCAGTATTTACCCAAGTCTTTCCTAAATCTAAACTTATCCAATTTATATCCATTGTTTCGTGTTCTGTCCTGTGTTGATACTTTTAATACCCTATTAATATCCCCCCGGTTATGTCCATTCATCCACTTGTAAACCTCTATCATGTCACCCCTAACTCTTCGCCTTTCCAGTGAATGCAACTTAAGCTTTGTTAATCTTTCTTCATATGAAAGATTTCTAATTTGGGGAATTAACTTAGTCATCCTACGCTGGACACGTTCAAGTGAATTTATATCCATTCTATAATATGGCGACCAAAACTGAACTGCATAATCTAAATGGGGCCTAACTAGAGCAAGATATAGCTTGAGAACCACACCAGGTGTCTTGTTACTAACGCTGCGATTAATAAATCCAAGTGTCCGATTTGCCTTATTACGAACATTTATGCATTGATCCTTTTGTTTTAAATTCTTACTAATCATAACTCCCAGATCCCTTTCGCAATCCGACTTCGCCATCACAACACCATCTAGCTCGTATCTTGTAACTCTATCATCATTACCTAACCTCAGAACTTTACATTTATCAGCATTAAACTGCATCTGCCAATCCTTTGACCATTTCAAAACCCTACTTTCAAGACTTTCCAATCAATTTGACCCAAAAAATTTATAAGGCTATTAAAATCAGCTTTTCGAAAATCTGGCACTTTAACAGAATTTTCTCCTACAGGTCTATTCCATTCTATGCTAAATCTGATTTCTTTGTGATCACTGTTCCCTAGCTCACTCCCTATTTCGATGTCATCACTCCCTACTTCGATGTCATTAGTAAGAATTTAAAACAAAAGGATCAATGCATGAATGTTCGTAATAAGGCGAATAGGACACTGGGATTTATTAATCGAAGCGTTAGTAACAAGACACCTGGTGTGGTTCTTAAGCTATATCCTGCTCTGGTTAGGCCCCATTTAGATTATGCAGTTCAGTTTTGGTCGCCGTATTATAGAATGGATATAAATTCACTTGAACGTGTCCAACGTAGGATGACTAAGTTAATTCCCCAAATTAGAAATCTTTCATATGAAGAAAGATTAACAAAGCTTAAGTTGCATTCACTGGAAAGGCGAAGAGTTAGGGGTGACATGATAGAGGTTTACAAGTGGATGAATGGACATAACAGGGGGGATATTTATAGGGTATTAAAAATATCAACACAAGACAGAACACGAAACAATGGGTATAAATTGGATAAGTTTAGATTTAGGAAAGACTTGGGTAAATACTGGTTCAGTAACAGGGTTGTTGATTTGTGGAACCAATTGCCGCGTAACGTGGTGGTGGTGGTGTCCCTCGATTGTTTCAAGCGCGGGTTGGACAAGTATATGAGTGGGATTGGGTGGTTATAGAATAGGAGCTGCCTCGTATGGGCCAATAGGCCTTCTGCAGTTACCTTTGTTCTTATGTTCTTATGCAGGGAGGTTTTGGACAAATGTGACGAAACGCCGCTTTCAGTACTTGGCATATGTTGGGTATATAAATTCGTAATTTCAAACTGTGAATACGTGCAGAGAGCCAGAATTTGGCTCCAAAATATGGCTCAGGCCTCGAAATTGGGATGTTTGGGATATTTTGAAAACTGCAGGGGGGATTGAGACAAATGTGACCAAACGTAGCTTTCAGTACTTGGCATGTTGAGCATAAAAAAGTCGTAATTTCAAACTGCGAATACGTGCAGAGAGCCAGAATTTGGTTCCAAAATATGGCTCAGGCCTCGAAATTGGGATATTTGGGATATTTCGAAAACTGCAGGGGAGTTTGTGCGAAATGTGACTCACTGCCGCTTTCAGTACTTGGCATATGTTGGGTATAAAAATCGTAATATCAAACTGCGAATACGTGCAGAGAGCCAGAATTTGGCTCCAAAATATGGCTCAGGCTTCGATATTGTGATGTTTGGGATAAATTTGAAAACTGCTGGGAGGTTTGGGACAAATGTAACCAAACGCCGCTTTCAGTACTTGGCATATGTTGGGTATAAAAAAGTCGTAATTTCAAACTGGGAATACGTGCATAGAGCCAGAATGTGGTTCCAAAATATGGCTCAGGCCTCGAAATTAGGATATTTGGGATATTTCGAAAACTGCAGGGGAGTTTGTTCGAAATGTGACACACTGCCTCTTTCAAGACTTGGCATATGTTGGGTATAAAATGTCGTAATTTCAAACCGCGAATACGTGCAGAGAGCAAATATTTGGTTCCAAAATATGGCTCAGGCTTCGAAATTGGGATGTTTGGGATATTTTGAAAACTGCAGGGGAGTTTGTGCAAAATGTGACTCACTGCCACTTTCAGTACTTGGCATATGTTGGGTATAAAAAGTCGTAATATCAAACTGTGAATACGTGCAGAGATCCAGACGTTGACTCCAAAATATGGCTCAGGCCTCGATATTGGGATGTTTGGGATATTTTGAAAACTGCAGGGAGGTTTGGGACAAATGTGACAAAACGGCGCTTTCAGTACTTCGCATATGTTGGGTATAAAAAATTCGTAATTTCAAACGGCGAATACGTGCAGAGAGCCAGAATTTGGCTCCAAAATGTGAATCAGGCCTCAAAATTGGGATGTTTGGGATATTTTGAAAACTGCAGGGAGGTTTGGGACAAATGTGACTCACTACCGCTTTCAGTACTTCGCATATATTGGGTATAAAAAATCGTAATTTCAAACTACGAATACGTGCAGAGAGCCAGAATTTGGCTCCAAAATGTAAATCAAGCCTTAAAATTGGGATGTTTGAGATATTTTGAAAACTGCAGGGGGGTTTGGGACAAATGTGACCAAACGCCGCTTTCAGTACTTGGCATATGTTGGGCATAAAAAAGTCATAATTTCAAACTGCGAATACGTGCAGAAAGCTAGAATTTGGCTCCAAAATATTGTTCAGGCTGTTGGATATTTCCAACACCGAATACTACACTGTTGTATTCTCATTACTTATTACTAACCATACTAATTATTGTAGTAAGTAAAATTAGCAATACGTAGAATTCTCATGTACTAATAATTTCATCTGTGCAGTAGGCTAGAATTCTCACGTCACCTGACGCCAGTATTGCGTCAGATTTCCTTACAGTAAACACATTATATCCAATGTATGTGAGAATTAAATACGTTTCTCCATAATTTAAGCATTCTGTATGATAACTAATTGCAGACGAATTGATCTCTAACTAAAAGCCGAATAGAGCGTTGGAATCATAGCGTCTATCTCGTGATAAAGTTAACGTCACCAATGAATGCCATGGGGAGACATTAATTCCTCTCCCTTATATATTTACTATTCTTGAACTGGTAAATAACAATATTTTCTTCCTCTAAATAATAAACCCGTCCAGTCTTAAACGTTTCAAGCGTAAATGCGAGAAATATTAATATTCGAGACAATAATTTGTTTTATGAACGCGGACTCGGCGTGGGTAGGGGAAGGCCAGCTCAGTACACGTGGTGAGCCGTTCAGAGGCAGACCTGCGCTTACCGTACTCATAAGAAGACGCCATTGCCCAGCAACTAGGGCAGGCGTTATCCATCCTCAGATGAAAGTCGCCACTGTGAGGCGTGAATAACCTTGCAGATAGTATCTTCAGCTAGTGCTGGTGTCGAATAAGGAGCCCTTTGACTTGGTTCTTGACGACACGTGACCGGCCAGCAAAGCGCGTCACTATCCAGGATAGGGTTAACCAGAGCCTGGGACGCGAAGCACGGCAATCATAATACTTATACAGTGCCCACAGCTAAGTATATTCTTTTATGTGATGCATCAGGTAAAAAGTTACTAGTAGCAGGGTGATTGTCCGTTATGACGCACGATAACATCTAATAACAGGTGATTAAAATTTGTCACCAGTAACTCTTAATTTTCTTGACTATATAGATTCAGTAGGTAAATGATTTGCTACTGTAAAATATTTGTCTTGCAGCACGAGAGAAGAATTCTCCATGCTGCCTTCTCCCATGTTAACCCGTTCCACTCGTCAGTCGACCGAGTCCAGAGAATAAGAAGAACTTCCATGGCTTTCTAAAGGAATCTTCATTAAGCTAAGATTTATTTCCTTTTATGATTCTATTGCAATTTTGTGTGCAGAATTCTTAGGGATTAATATGTGGTTTACTGTAATTCATTATTATGCTCATAATCTATGTTCCCCTTTATGGTAATGATAACAGTTTCAATATTATTTTATAGGATTAGATTATTATTAATTGAATTAGTGAACGAACCACACTAATTCCTGGACGTACTTACCTCCAGTAATAACCCCCCAATGTAGGTGTTTGAGGTTTGTTTCATTTAATAATAAAGCCCATTAATTATTTCTATGATCTTATTTCTAGTTTTATCCATAGTTACTGGTTTCATCTAGGAATTATCTAATGATCAGAAATTCTCAGTTTCCCTCTTTTCTACAAAAGCGGGTGGTCCTTCGTAATTTAATTTACTACAGTAATATTTAAATAATCAGATTCAAGCCCCAAATATCCCACACTTGGCATATGTTGGGTACAAAAAATTCGCAATTTCAAACTGCGAATACGTGCAAAGAGCCAGAATTTGGCTCCAAAACATGGCTAAGGCCTCGAAATTGGGATATTTGGGATATTTTAAAAACTGCAGGGGAGTTTGTGCAAAATGTGACTCATTGCTGCTTTCAGTACTAGGCATATATTGGGTATAAAAAGTCGTAATTTCAAACTGCGAATACGTGTAGAGAGCCAGAATTTGGCTCCAAAATATGGTTCAGGCCTAGAAATTGGGATATTTGGGATATTTCGAAAACTGCAGGGGAGTTTGTGCAAAATGTGACTCACTGCCACTTTCAGGACTTGGCATATGTTGGGTATAAAAATTCATAAATTCAATCTACGAATACGTGCATAGAGCCAGAATTTGGCTCCAAAATATGGCTCAGGCCTCGAAATTGGGATGTTCGGGATATTTTGAAAACTGCAGGGAGGTTTGGGACAAATATGACAAAACGTCGCTTTCAGTACTTCGCATATGTTAGGTATATAAAACCGTAATTTCAAACTGCAAATACGTGCAGAGAGCCAGAATTTGGCTCCAAAATATGGCTCAGGCATCGAAATTGGGATATTTGGGATATTTTGAAAACTGCAGGGGAGTTTGTGCAAAATGTGACTCACTGCCACTTTCAGTACTTGGCATATGTTGGGTATAAAAAGTCGTAATATCAAACTGTGAATACGTGCAGAGATCCAGACGTTGACTCCAAAATATGGCTCAGGCCTCGATATTGGGATGTTTGGGATATTTTGAAAACTGCAGGGAGGTTTGGGACAAATGTGACAAAACGGCGCTTTCAGTACTTCGCATATGTTGGGTATAAAAAATTCGTAATTTCAAACGGCGAATACGTGCAGAGAGCCAGAATTTGGCTCCAAAATGTGAATCAGGCCTCAAAATTGGGATGTTTGGGATATTTTGAAAACTGCAGGGAGGTTTGGGACAAATGTGACTCACTACCGCTTTCAGTACTTCGCATATATTGGGTATAAAAAATCGTAATTTCAAACTACGAATACGTGCAGAGAGCCAGAATTTGGCTCCAAAATGTAAATCAAGCCTTAAAATTGGGATGTTTGAGATATTTTGAAAACTGCAGGGGGGTTTGGGACAAATGTGACCAAACGCCGCTTTCAGTACTTGGCATATGTTGGGCATAAAAAAGTCATAATTTCAAACTGCGAATACGTGCAGAAAGCTAGAATTTGGCTCCAAAATATTGTTCAGGCTGTTGGATATTTCCAACACCGAATACTACACTGTTGTATTCTCATTACTTATTACTAACCATACTAATTATTGTAGTAAGTAAAATTAGCAATACGTAGAATTCTCATGTACTAATAATTTCATCTGTGCAGTAGGCTAGAATTCTCACGTCACCTGACGCCAGTATTGCGTCAGATTTCCTTACAGTAAACACATTATATCCAATGTATGTGAGAATTAAATACGTTTCTCCATAATTTAAGCATTCTGTATGATAACTAATTGCAGACGAATTGATCTCTAACTAAAAGCCGAATAGAGCGTTGGAATCATAGCGTCTATCTCGTGATAAAGTTAACGTCACCAATGAATGCCATGGGGAGACATTAATTCCTCTCCCTTATATATTTACTATTCTTGAACTGGTAAATAACAATATTTTCTTCCTCTAAATAATAAACCCGTCCAGTCTTAAACGTTTCAAGCGTAAATGCGAGAAATATTAATATTCGAGACAATAATTTGTTTTATGAACGCGGACTCGGCGTGGGTAGGGGAAGGCCAGCTCAGTACACGTGGTGAGCCGTTCAGAGGCAGACCTGCGCTTACCGTACTCATAAGAAGACGCCATTGCCCAGCAACTAGGGCAGGCGTTATCCATCCTCAGATGAAAGTCGCCACTGTGAGGCGTGAATAACCTTGCAGATAGTATCTTCAGCTAGTGCTGGTGTCGAATAAGGAGCCCTTTGACTTGGTTCTTGACGACACGTGACCGGCCAGCAAAGCGCGTCACTATCCAGGATAGGGTTAACCAGAGCCTGGGACGCGAAGCACGGCAATCATAATACTTATACAGTGCCCACAGCTAAGTATATTCTTTTATGTGATGCATCAGGTAAAAAGTTACTAGTAGCAGGGTGATTGTCCGTTATGACGCACGATAACATCTAATAACAGGTGATTAAAATTTGTCACCAGTAACTCTTAATTTTCTTGACTATATAGATTCAGTAGGTAAATGATTTGCTACTGTAAAATATTTGTCTTGCAGCACGAGAGAAGAATTCTCCATGCTGCCTTCTCCCATGTTAACCCGTTCCACTCGTCAGTCGACCGAGTCCAGAGAATAAGAAGAACTTCCATGGCTTTCTAAAGGAATCTTCATTAAGCTAAGATTTATTTCCTTTTATGATTCTATTGCAATTTTGTGTGCAGAATTCTTAGGGATTAATATGTGGTTTACTGTAATTCATTATTATGCTCATAATCTATGTTCCCCTTTATGGTAATGATAACAGTTTCAATATTATTTTATAGGATTAGATTATTATTAATTGAATTAGTGAACGAACCACACTAATTCCTGGACGTACTTACCTCCAGTAATAACCCCCCAATGTAGGTGTTTGAGGTTTGTTTCATTTAATAATAAAGCCCATTAATTATTTCTATGATCTTATTTCTAGTTTTATCCATAGTTACTGGTTTCATCTAGGAATTATCTAATGATCAGAAATTCTCAGTTTCCCTCTTTTCTACAAAAGCGGGTGGTCCTTCGTAATTTAATTTACTACAGTAATATTTAAATAATCAGATTCAAGCCCCAAATATCCCACACTTGGCATATGTTGGGTACAAAAAATTCGCAATTTCAAACTGCGAATACGTGCAAAGAGCCAGAATTTGGCTCCAAAACATGGCTAAGGCCTCGAAATTGGGATATTTGGGATATTTTAAAAACTGCAGGGGAGTTTGTGCAAAATGTGACTCATTGCTGCTTTCAGTACTAGGCATATATTGGGTATAAAAAGTCGTAATTTCAAACTGCGAATACGTGTAGAGAGCCAGAATTTGGCTCCAAAATATGGTTCAGGCCTCGAAATTGGGATATTTGGGATATTTCGAAAACTGCAGGGGAGTTTGTGCAAAATGTGACTCATTGCCACTTTCAGGACTTGGCATATGTTGGGTATAAAAATTCATAAATTCAAT
This sequence comes from Procambarus clarkii, assembly GCF_040958095.1. Classification (NCBI taxonomy): domain Eukaryota; kingdom Metazoa; phylum Arthropoda; class Malacostraca; order Decapoda; family Cambaridae; genus Procambarus; species Procambarus clarkii. The sequence goes on from NW_027189384.1 coordinate 107,685, forward strand.
CTACGAATACGTGCATAGAGCCAGAATTTGGCTCCAAAATATGGCTCAGGCCTCGAAATTGGGATGTTCGGGATATTTTGAAAACTGCAGGGAGGTTTGGGACAAATATGACAAAACGTCGCTTTCAGTACTTCGCATATGTTAGGTATATAAAACAGTAATTTCAAACTGCAAATACGTGCAGAGAGCCAGAATTTGGCTCCAAAATATGGCTCAGGCATCGAAATTGGGATATTTGGGATATTTTGAAAACTGCAGGGAAGTTTGTGCAAAATGTGACTCACTGCTGCTTTCAGTACTTGGAAGATGTTGGGTATAAAAGTCGTAATTTCAAACTGCAAATACGTGCAGAGATCCAGAATTTGGCTACAAAATATGGCTCAGGCCTCGAAATTGGGATGTTTGGGATATTTTGAAAATTGCAGGGGAGTTTGCGCTGAATGTGACTCACTGCCACTTTCAGTACTTGGCATATGTTGGGTATAAAAAGTCGTAATATCAAAATATGAATACGTGCAGATAGCCAGAGGTTGGCTCCAAATTATGACTCAGGCCTCGATATTAGGATGTTTGGGATATTTAGAAAATTGCGGGGAGGATTGGGACAAATGTGACCAAACGCCGCTTTCAGTACTTGGCATATGTTGGGTATAAAAAAGTCGCAATTTCAAACTGCGAATACGTGCAAAGAGCCAGAATTTGGCTCCAAAACATGGATAAGGCCTCGAAATTGGGATATTTGGGATATTTTAAAAACTGCAGGGGAGTTTGTGCAAAATGTGACTCACTACTGCTTTCAGTTTTAGGCATATATTGGGTATAAAAATTCGTAATTTCAAACTGCGAATACGTGTAGAGAGCCAGAATTTGGCTCCAAAATATGGCTCAGGCCTGGAAATTGGGATATTTGGGATATTTCGAAACTGCAGGGGAGTTTGTGCAAAATGTGACTCACTGCCACTTTCAGGACTTGGCATATGTTGGGTATAAAAAGTCATAAATTCAATCTGCGAATACGTGCATAGAGCCAGAATTTGGCTCCAAAATATGGCTCAGGCCTCGAAATTGGGATGTTCGGGATATTTTGAAAACTGCAGGGAGGTTTGGGACAAATATGACCAAACGTCGCTTTCAGTACTTCGCATATGTTGGGTATATAAAACCGTAATTTCAAACTGCGAATACATGCAGAGAGCCAGAATGTGGCTCCAAAATATGGCTCAGGCCTTGAAATTGAGATGTTTGGAATATTTTGAAAACTGCAGGGGGGATTGGGACAAATGTGACCAAACGCCGCTTTTAGTACTTGGCATATGTTGGGTATAAAAAGTCGTAATTTCAAACTGCGAATACGTGCAGAGAGCCAGAATTTGGCTACAAAATATGGCTCAGGCCTCGAAATTGGGATGTTTGGGATATTTTGAAAACTGCAGGGGAGTTTGCGCAAAATGTGACTCACTGCCACTTTCAGTATTTAGCATATGTTGGGTATAAAAAGTCGTAATATCAAAAAATGAATACGTGCAGAGAGCCTGAATTTGGTTACAAAATATGGCTCAGGCCTCGAAATTGGGATGTTTGGGATATTTTGAAAACTGCTGGGGAGTTTGCGCAAAATGTGACTCACTGCCACTTTCAGTACTTGGCATATGTTGGGTATAAAAAGTCGTAATATCAAAATATGAATACTTGCAGAGAGCCAGACGTTGGCTCCAAAATATGACTCAGGCCTCGATATTGGGATGTTTGGGATATATAGAAAACTGCAGGGAGGTTTGGGACAAATGTTACCAAACGCCGCTTTCAGTACTTGGCATATGTTGGGCATAAAAAAGTCGCAATTTCAAACTGCGAATAGGTGCAGAGAGCCAGAATTTGGCTCTAAAACATGGCTAAGGCCTCGAAAATGGGATATTTGGGATATTTTGAAAACTGCAGGGGAGTTTGTGCAAAATGTGACTCACTGCTGCTTTCAGTACTTGGCATATGTTGGGTATAAAACTCGGAATTTCAAACTGCGAATACGTGCAGAGAGCCAGAATTTGGCTCCAAAATATGGCTCAGGCCTCGAAATTGAGATGTTTGGGATATTTTTAAAACTGCAGGGGGGATTGGGACAGATGTGATCAAACGCCGCTTTTAGTACTTGGCATATGTTGGTATAAAAAGTCGTAATTTCAAACTGCGAATACGTGCAGAGAGCCAGAATTTGGCTACAAAATATGGCTCAGGCCTCGAAATTGGGATGTTTGGGATATTTTGAAAACTGCAGGGGGGAAGAAGACATATGTGACCAAACGCATTGGCATATGTTGGGTATAAAAAAGTCGTAATTTCAAACTGCGAATACGTGCAGAGAGCCAAAATTTGGCTCCAAAATATGGCTCAGGCCTCGAAATTGGGATATTTTGAAAACTGCAGGGGAGTTTGTGCAAAATGTGACTCACTGCTGCTTTCAGTACTTAACATATGTTGGGTATAAAAAGTCGTAATTTCAAACTGCGAATACGTGCAGAGAGCTAGAATTTTGCTCCAAAATATGGCTCAGGCCTCGAAATTGGGATATTTGGAATATTTCGAAAACTTCAGGGGAGTTTGTGCAAAATGTGACTCACTGCCGCTTACAAGACTTGGCATATCTTGGGTATAAAAAGTCATAAATTCAATCTGCGAATACGTGCATAGAGCAAGAATTTGGCTCCAAAATATGGCCCAGGCCTCGAAATTGGGATGTTTAGGATATTTTGAAAACTGCAGGGAGGTTTGGAACAAATATGACCAAACGCCCCTTTCAGTACTTGGCATATGTTTGGTATACAAAGCCGTAATTTCAAACTGCGAATACGTGCAGAGAGCCAGAATTTGGCTGCAAAATATGGCTCAGGCCTCGAAATTGGGATGTTTTTGATATTTTGAAAACTGCAGGGGGGATTGAGACAAATGTGACCAAACGCATTGGCATATGTTGGGTATAAAAAAGTCGAAATTTCAAAATGCAAATACGTGCAGAGCGCCAGAATTTGGCTCCAAAATATGGCTCAGGCATCGAAAATGGGATATTTGGGATATTTTGAAAACTGCAGGGGAGTTTGTTCAAAATGTGACTCACTGCTGCTTTCAGTACTTGGAAGATGTTGGGTATAAAAGTCGTAATTTCAAACTGCGAATACGTGCAGAGAGCCAGAATTTGGCTACAAAATATGGCTCAGGCCTCGAAATTGGGATGTTTGGGATATTTTGAAAACTGCAGGGGAGTTTGCGCCAATTGTGACTCACTGCCACTCTCAGTACCTGGCATATGTTGGGTATAAAAAGTCGTAATATCAAAATATGAATACGTGCAGAGAGCCAGACGTTGGCACCTAATTATGAGTCAGGCCTCGATATTGGGATGTTTGGGATATTTAGAAAATTGCTGGGAGGATTAGGACAAATGTGACCAAACGCCGCTTTCAGTACTTGGCATATGTTGGGTATAAAAAAGTCGTAATTTCAAACTGCGAATACGTGCAGAGAGCGAGAATTTGGCTACAAAATATGGCTCAGGCCTCGAAATTGGGATGTTTGGGATATTTTGAAAATTGCAGGGTGGAAGGAGACAAATGTGTTCAAACGCATTGGCCTATGTTGGGTATAAAAAAGTCGTAATTTCAAACTGCGAATACGTGCAGAGAGCCAGAATTTGGCTCCAAAATATGGCTCAGGTCTCGAAATTGGGATATTTGGGATATTTTGAAAACTGCAGGGGAGTTTGTGCAAAATGTGACTCACTGCCACTTTCAGTACTTGGCATATGTTGGGTATAAAAAGTTGTAATATCAAAATATGAATACGTGCAGAGATCCAGACGTTGGCTCCAAAATATGACTCAGGCCTCGATATTGGGATGTTTGGGATATTTAGAAAACTGCAGGGAGGTTTGGGACAAATGTTACCAAACGCCGCTTTCAGTACTTGGCATATGTTGGGTATAAAAAGTCGTAATTTCAAACTGCGAATACGTGCATAGAGCCAGAATTTGGCTACAAAATATGGCTCAGGCCTCGAAATTGGGATGTTTGGGATATTTTGAAAACTGCAGGGGGGATTGAGACAAATGTGACCAAACGCATTGTCATATATTGGGTATAAAAAAGTCGTAATTTCATACTGCGAATACGTGCAGAGAGCCAGAATTTGGCTCCAAAATATGGCTCAGGCTTCGAAATTGGGATATTTGGGATATTTTGAAAACTGCAAGCGAGATTGTGCAAAATGTGACTCACTGCTGCTTTCAGTACTTGGCATATGTTGTGTATAAAAAGTCGTAATTTCAAACTGCGAATACGTGCAGAGAGCGAGCATTTGGCTACAAAATATGGCTCAGGCCTCGAAATTGGGATATTTGGAATATTTCGAAAACTGCAGGGGAGTTTGTGCAAAATGTGACTCACTGCCGCTTACAGGACTTGGCATATGTTGGGTATAAAAAGTCGTAAATTCAATCTGCGAATACGTGCATAGAGCCAGAATTTGGCTCCAAAATATGGCTCAGACCTCAAAATTGGGATGTTTTGGATATTTTGAAAACTGCAGGGAGGTTTGGGACAAATATGACCAAACGCCGCTTTCAGTACTTGGCATATGTGGGGTATATAAAGCCATAATTTCAAACTGCGAATACGTGCAGAGAGCCAGAATTTGGCTCCAAAATATGGCTCAGGCCTCGAAATTGGGATGTTTGGGATATTTTGAAAACTGCAGGGGAGTTTGCGCAAAATGTGACTCACTGCACCTTTCAGTACTTGGCATATGTTGGGTATAAAAAGTCGTAATATCAAAATATGAATACGTGCAGAGAGCCAGAATTTGGCTACAAAATATGGCTCAGGCCTCGAAATTGGGATGTTTAGGATATTTTGAAAACTGCAGGGGAGTTTGCGCAAAATGTGACTCACTGCCTATTTCAGTACTTGGCATATGTTGGGTATAAAAAGTCGTAATATCAAAATATGAATACGTGCAGAGAGGCAGAATTTCGCTACAAAATATGGCTCAGGCCTCGAAATTGGGATGTTTGGGATATTTTGAAAACTGCAGGGGAGTTTGCGCAAAATGTGACTCACTGCCCCTTTCAGTACTTGGCATATGTTGGGTATAAAAAGTCGTAATATCAAAATATGAATACGTGCAGAGAGCCAGAATTTGGCTACAAAATATGGCTCAGGCCTCGAAATTGGGATGTTTGGGATATTTTGAAGACTGCAGGGGAGTTTGTGCAATATGTGACTCACTGCCGCTTTCAGGACATGGCATATGTTGGGTATAAAAATTCGTAATTCCAAACTGCGAATAAGTGCAGAGAGCCAGAATTTGGCTCCAAAATATGGCTCAGGCCTCGAAATTGAGGTGTTTGGGATATTTTAAAAACTACAGGGGGGATTGGGACAAATGTTACCAAACGCCGCTTTCAGTACTTGGCATATGTTGGGCATAAAAAAGTCGCAATTTCAAACTGCGAAAACGTGCAGAGAGCCAGAATTTGGCTCCAAAACATGGCTAAGGCCTCGAAATTGGGATATTTGGGATATTTTGAAAACTGCAGGGGAGTTTGTTCAAAATGTGACTCACTGCTGCTTTCAGTACTTGGCATATATTGGGTATAAAAATCGTAATTTCAAACTGCGAATACGTGCAGAGAGCCAGAATTTGGCTACAAAATATGGCTCAGGCCTCGAAATTGCGATATTTGGAATATTTCGAAAACTGCAGGGGAGTTTGTGCAAAATGTGACTCTCTGCCGCTTTAAGGACTTGGAATATGTTGTGTATAAAAATCGTAATTTCAAACTGCGAATACGTGCAGAGAGTCAGAATTTTGCTCCAAAATATGGCTCAGGCCTCGAAATTGGGATATTTGGAATATTTCGAAAACTGCAGGGGAGTTTGTGCAAAATGTGGCTCACTGCCGCTTTTAGGACTTGGCATATCTTGGGTATAAAAAGTCGTAAATTCAATCTGCGAATACGTGCATAGAGCAAGAACATGGCTCCAAAATATGGCTCAGGCCTCGAAATTGGGATGTTTAGGATATTTTGAAAACTGCAGGGAGGTTTGGGACAAATATGACCAAATGCCGCTTTCAGTACTTGGCATATGTTAGGTATACAAAGCCGTAATTTCAAACAGCGAATACGTGCAGAGAGCCAGAATTTGGCTCCAAAATATGGTTCAGGCCTCGAAATTGGGATGTTTGGGATATTTTGAAAACTGCAGGGGGGATTGGGACAAATGTTACCAAACTCCGCTTTCAGTACTTGGCATATGTTGGGCATAAAAAAGTCGCAATTTCAAACTGCGAATACGTGCAGAGAGCCAGAATTTGGCTCCAAAATATGGTTCAGGCTTCGAAATTGGGATGTTTGGGATATTTTGAAAACTGCAGGGGGGATTGAGACAAATGTGACCAAACACATTGGCATATGTTGGGTATAAAAAAGTCGTAATTCCAAACTGCGAATACGTGCAGAGAGCCAGAGTTTGGCTCCAAAATATGGCTCAGGCATCGAAATTGAGATGTTTGGGATATTTTGAAAACTGCAGGGGGGATTGAGACAAATGTGACCAAACGCAGTGGCATATGTTGGGTATAAAAAAGTCGTAATTTCAAACTGCGAATACGTGCAGAGAGCCAGAATTTGGTTCCAAAATATGGCTCAGGCCTCGAAATTTGGATATTTGGGATATTTTGAAAACTACAGGGGAGTTTGTGCAAAATGTGACTCACTGCTGCTTTCAGTTCTTGGCATATATTGGGTATAAAAAACGAAATTTCAAACTGCGAATACGTGCAGAGAGCCAGAATTTGGCTACAAAATATGGCTCAGGCCTCGAAATTGGGATATTTAGAATATTTCGAAAACTGCAGGGGAGTTTGTGCAAAATGTGACTCACTGCGGCTTTCAGGACTTGGCATATCTTGGGTATAAAAAGTCGTAAATTCAATCTGCGAATAAGTGCATAGAGCTAGAATTTGGCTCCAAAATATGGCTCAGGCCTCGAAATTGGGATGTTTAGGATATTTTGAAAACTGCAGGGAGGGTTGGGACAAATATGACCAAACGCCGCTTTTAGTACTTGGTATATGTTGGGTATACAAAGCCGTAATTTCAAACTGCGAATACGTGCAGAGAGCCAGAATTTGGCTCCAAAATATGGCTCAGGCCTCGAAATTGGGATGTTTGGGATATTTTGAAAACTGCAGGGGAGTTTGCGCAAATTGTGACTCACTGCCACTTTCAGTACTTGGCATATGTTGGGTATAAAAAGTCGTAATATCAAAATATTAATACGTGCAGAGAGCCAGACGTTGGCTCCAAATTATGACTCAGGCCTCGATATTAGGATGTTTGGGATATTTAGAAAATTGCAGAGAGGATTGGGACAAATGTGACCAAACGCCGCTTTAAGTACTTGGCATATGTTGGGTATAAAAAAGTCGCAATTTCAAACTGCGAATACGTGCAAAGAGCCAGAATTTTGGTCCAAAACATGGCTAAGGCCTCGAAATTGGGATATTTGGGATATTTTAAAACTGCAGAGGAGTTTGTGCAAAATGTGACTCACTGCCACTTTCAGGACTTGGCATATGTTGGGTATAAAAAGTCATAAATTCAATCTGCGAATACGTGCATAGAGCCAGAATTTGGCTCCAAAATATGGTTCAGGGGTCGAAATTGGGGTGTTCGGGATATTTTGAAAACTGCAGGGAGGTTTGGGACAAATATGACCAAACGTCGCTTTCAGTACTTTGCATATGTTGGGTATATAAAACCGTAATTTCAAACTGCAAATACGTGCAGAGAGCCAGAATTTGGCTCAAAAATATGGCTCAGGCCTCCAAATTAGCATGTTTGCGATATTTTGAAAACTGCAGGGAGCTTTGGGACAAATGTGTCCAAACGCCGCTTTCAGTACTTGGCATAAGTTGGGTATAAAAAGTCGTAATTTCAAACTGCGAATACGTGCAGAGAGCCAGAATTTGGCTCCAAAATATGTCTCAGGAATTGAAATTGAGATGTTTGGAATATTTTGAAAACTGCAGGGGGGATTGGGACAGATGTGACCAAACGCCGCTTATAGTACTTGGCATATGTTGGGTATAAAAAGTCGTAATTTCAAACTGCGAATACGTGCAGAGAGCCAGAATTTGGCTACAAAATATGGCTCAGGCCTCGAAATTGGGATGTTTGGGATATTTTGAAAACTGCTGGGGAGTTTGCGCTAGTTGTGACTCACTGCCACTTTCAGTACTTGGCATATGTTGGGTATAAAAAGTTGTAATATCAAAATATGAATACGTGCAGAGATCCAGACGTTGGCTCCAAAATATGACTCAGGCCTCGATATTGGGATGTTTGGGATATTTAGAAAACTGCAGGGAGGTTTGGGACAAATGTTACCAAACGCCGCTTTCAGTACTTGGCATAAGTTGGGCATAAAAAAGTCGCAATTTCAAACTGCTAATACGTGCAGAAAGCCAGAATTTGGCTCCAAAACATGGCTAAGGCCTCGAAATTGGGATATTTGGGATATTTTGAAAACTGCAGGGGAGTTTGTTCAAAATGTGACTCACTGCTGCTTTCAGTACTTGGCATATGTTGGGTATAAAACTCGTAATTTCAAACTGCGAATACGTGCAGAGAGCCAGAATTTGGCTCCAAAATATGGCTCAGGCCTCGAAATTGAGATGTTTGGGATATTTTAAAAACTGCAGGGAAGATTGGGACAGATGTGACCAAACGCCGCTTTTACTACTTGGCATATGTTGGGTATAAAAAGTCGTAATTTCAAACTGCGAATACGTGCAGAGAGCGAGAATTTGGCTACAAAATATGGCTCAGGCCTCGAAATTGGGATATTTGGAATATTTCGAAAACTGCAGGGGAGTTTGTGCAAAATGTGACTCACTGCCGCTTACAGGACTTGGCATATGTTGGGTATAAAAAGTCGTAAATTCAATCTGCGAATACGTGCATAGAGCCAGAATTTGGCTCCAAAATATGGCTCAGACCTCAAAATTAGGATGTTTAGGATATTTTGAAAACTGCAGGGAGGTTTGGGACAAATATGACCAAACGCCGCTTTCAGTACTTGGCATATGTGGGGTATATAAAGCCATAATTTCAAACTGCGAATACGTGCAGAGAGCCAGAATTTGGCTCCAAAATATGGCTCAGGCCTCGAAATTGGGATGTTTGGGATATTTTGAAAACTGCAGGGGAGTTTGCGCAAAATGTGACTCAATGCCCCTCTCAGTACTTGGCATATGTTGGGTATAAAAAGTCGTAATATCAAAATATGAATACGTGCAGAGAGCCAGAATTTGGCTACAAAATATGGCTCAGGCCTCGAAATTGGGATGTTTAGGATATTTTGAAAACTGCCGGGGAGTTTGCGCAAAATGTGACTCACTGCCTATTTCAGTACTTGGCATATGTTGGGTATAAAAAGTCGTAATATCAAAATATGAATACGTGCAGAGAGGCAGAATTTGGCTACAAAATATGGCTCAGGCCTCGAAATTGGGATGTTTGGGATATTTTGAAAACTGCAGGGGAGTTTGCGCAAAATGTGACTCACTGCCCCTTTCTGTACTTGGCATATGTTGGGTATAAAAAGTCGTAATATCAAAATATGAATACGTGCAGAGAGCCAGAATTTGGCTACAAAATATGGCTCAGGCCTCGAAATTGGGATGTTTGGGATATTTTGAAGACTGCAGGGGAGTTTGTGCAATATGTGACTCTCTGCCGCTTTCAGGACATGGCATATGTTGGGTATAAAAATTCGTAATTCCAAACTGCGAATAAGTGCAGAGAGCCAGAATTTAGCTCCAAAATATGGCTCAGGCCTCGAAATTGAGATGTTTGGGATATTTTAAAAACTGCAGGGGGGATTGGGACAAATGTTACCAAACGCCGCTTTCAGTACTTGGCATATGTTGGGCATAAAAAAGTCGCAATTTCAAACTGCGAAAACGTGCAGAGAGCCAGAATTTGGCTCCAAAACATGGCTAAGGCCTCGAAATTGGGATATTTGGGATATTTTGAAAACTGCAGGGGAGTTTGTGCAATATGTGACTCACTGCCGCTTTCAGTACTTGGCATATGTTGGGTATAAAACTCGTAATTTCAAACTGCGAATACGTGCAGAGAGCCAGAATTTGGCTCCAAAATATGGCTCAGGCCTCGAAATTGGGATATTTGGGATATTTTGAAAACTGCAGGGGAGTTTGTGCAAAATGTGACTCACTGCCGCTTTAAGGACTTGGAATATGTTGTGTATAAAAAGTCGTAAATTCAATCTGCGAATACGTGCATAGAGCCAGAATTTGGCTCCAAAATATGGCACATGCCTCGAAATTGGGATGTTTAGGATATTTTGAAAACTGCAGGGAGGTTTGGGACAAATATGACCAAACGCCGCTTTCAGTACTTGGCATATGTTGGGTATATAAAGCCGTAATTTCAAACTGCGAATACGTGCAGAGAGCCAGAATTTGGCTCCAAAATATGGCTCAGGCCTTGAAATTGGGATGTTTGGGATATTTTGAAAACTGCAGGGGGGATTGAGACAAATGTGACCAAACGCATTGGCATATGTTGGGTATAAAAAAGTCGTAATTTCAAAATGCGAATACGTGCAGAGAGCCAGAATTTGGATCCAAAATATGGCTCAGGTCTCGAAATTGGGATATTTGGAATATTTTGAAAACTGCAGGGGAGTTTGTGCAAAATGTGACTCACTGCTGCTTTCAGTACTTGGCATATGTTTGGCATAAAAAGTCGTAATTTCAAACTGCGAATACGTGCAGAGAGTCAGAATTTTGCTCCAAAATATGGCTCAGGCCTCGAAATTGGGATATTTGGAATATTTCGAAAACTGCAGGGGAGTTTGTGCAAAATGTGGCTCACTGCCGCTTTTAGGACTTGGCATATCTTGGGTATAAAAAGTCGTAAATTCAATCTGCGAATACGTGCATAGAGCAAGAACATGGCTCCAAAATATGGCTCAGGCCTCGAAATTGGGATGTTTAGGATATTTTGAAAACTGCAGGGAGGTTTGGGACAAATATGACCAAATGCCGCTTTCAGTACTTGGCATATGTTAGGTATACAAAGCCGTAATTTCAAACTGCGAATACGTGCAGAGAGCCAGAATTTGGCTCCAAAATATGGTTCAGGCCTCGAAATTGGGATGTTTGGGATATTTTGAAAACTGCAGGGGGGATTGGGACAAATGTTACCAAACTCCGCTTTCAGTACTTGGCATATGTTGGGCATAAAAAAGTCGCAATTTCAAACTGCGAATACGTGCAGAGAGCCAGAATTTGGCTCCAAAATATGGTTCAGGCCTCGAAATTGGGATGTTTGGGATATTTTGAAAACTGCAGGGGGTATTGAGACAAATGTGACCAAACACATTGGCATATGTTGGGTATAAAAAAGTCGTAATTCCAAACTGCGAATACGTGCAGAGAGCCAGAGTTTGGCTCCAAAATATGGCTCAGGCATCGAAATTGAGATGTTTGGGATATTTTGAAAACTGCAGGGGGGATTTAGACAAATGTGACCAAACGCAGTGGCATATGTTGGGTATAAAAAAGTCGTAATTTCAAACTGCGAATACGTGCAGAGAGCCAGAATTTGGTTCCAAAATATGGCTCAGGCCTCGAAATTGGGATATTTGGGATATTTTGAAAACTACAGGGGAGTTTGTGCAAAATGTGACTCACTGCTGCTTTCAGTACTTGGCATATATTGGGTATAAAAATCGTAATTTCAAACTGCGAATACGTGCAGAGAGCCAGAATTTGGCTACAAAATATGGCTCAGGCCTCGAAATTGGGATATTTAGAATATTTCGAAAACTGCAGGGGAGTTTGTGCAAAATATGACTCACTGCTGCTTTCAGGACTTGGCATATCTTGGGTATAAAAAGTCGTAGATTCAATCTGCGAATAAGTGCATAGAGCAAGAATTTGGCTCCAAAATATGGCTCAGGCCTCGAAATTGGGATGTTTAGGATATTTTGAAAACTGCAGGGAGGGTTGGGACAAATATGACCAAACGCCGCTTTTAGTACTTGGTATATGTTGGGTATACAAAGCCGTAATTTCAAACTGCGAATACGTGCAGAGAGCCAGAATTTGGCTCCAAAATATGGCTCAGGCCTCGAAATTGGGATGTTTGGGATATTTTGAAAACTGCAGGGGAGTTTGCGCAAATTGTGACTCACTGCCACTTTCAGTACTTGGCATATGTTGGGTATAAAAATTCGTAATATCAAAATATTAATACGTGCAGAGAGCCAGACGTTGGCTCCAAATTATGACTCAGGCCTCGATATTAGGATGTTTGGGATATTTAGAAAATTGCAGAGAGGATTGGGACAAATGTGACCAAACGCCGCTTTAAGTACTTGGCATATGTTGGGAATAAAAAAGTCGCAATTTCAAACTGCGAATACGTGCAAAGAACCAGAATTTGGGTCCAAAACATGGCTAAGGCCTCGAAATTGGGATATTTGGGATATTTTAAAACTGCAGAGGAGTTTGTGCAAAATGTGACTCACTGCCACTTTCAGGACTTGGCATATGTTGGGTATAAAAAGTCATAAATTCAATCTGCGAATACGTGCATAGAGCCAGAATTTGGCTCCAAAATATGGCTCAGGCCTCGAAATTGGGATGTTCGGGATATTTTGAAAACTGCAGGGAGGTTTGGGACAAATATGACCAAACGTCGCTTTCAGTACTTTGCATATGTTGGGTATAAAAAGTCGTAATTTCAAACTGCGAATACATGCAGAGAGCCAGAATTTGGCTCCAAAATATGTCTCAGGAATTGAAATTGAGATGTTTGGAATATTTTGAAAACTGCTGGGGGGATTGGGACAGATGTGACCAAACGCTGCTTATAGTACTTGGCATATGTTGGGTATAAAAAGTCGTAATTTCAAACTGCGAATACGTGCAGAGAGCCAGAATTTGGCTACAAAATATGGCTCAGGCCTCGAAATTGGGATGTTTGGGATATTTTGAAAACTGCTGGGGAGTTTGCGCAAGTTGTGACTCACTGCCACTTTCAGTACTTGGCATATGTTGGGTATAAAAAGTTGTAATATCAAAATATGAATACGTGCAGAGATCCAGACGTTGGCTCCAAAATATGACTCAGGCCTCGATATTGGGATGTTTGGGATATTTAGAAAACTGCAGGGAGGTTTGGGACAAATGTTACCAAACGCCGCTTTCAGTACTTGGCATATGTTGGGCATAAAAAAGTCGCAATTTCAAACTGCTAATACGTGCAGAAAGCCAGAATTTGGCTCCAAAACATGGCTAAGGCCTCGAAATTGGGATATTTGGGATATTTTGAAAACTGCAGGGGAGTTTGTGCAAAATGTGACTCACTGCTGCTTTCAGTACTTGGCATATGTTGGGTATAAAACTCGTAATTTCAAACTGCGAATACGTGCAGAGAGCCAGAATTTGGCTCCAAAATATGGCTCAGGCCTCGAAATTGAGATGTTTGGGATATTTTAAAAACTGCAGGGAAGATTGGGACAGATGTGACCAAACGCCGCTTTTACTACTTGGCATATGTTGGGTATAAAAAGTCGTAATTTCAAACTGCGAATACGTGCATAGAGCCAGAATTTGGCTACAAAATATGGCTCAGGCCTCAAAATTGGGATGTTTGGGATATTTTGAAAACTGCAGGGGGGATTGAGACAAATGTGACCAAACGCATTGTCATATGTTGGGTATAAAAAAGTCGTAATTTCATACTGCGAATACGTGCAGAGAGCCAGAATTTGGCTCCAAAATATGGCTCAGGCCTCGAAATTGGGATATTTTGGATATTTTGAAAACTGCAAGGGAGATTGTGTAAAATGTGACTCACTGCTGCTTTCAGTACTTGGCATATGTTGTGTATAAAAAGTCGTAATTTCAAACTGCGAATACGTGCAGAGAGCGAGAATTTGGCTACAAAATATGGCTCAGGCCTCGAAATTGGGATATTTGGAATATTTCGAAAACTGCAGGGGAGTTTGTGCAAAATGTGACTCACTGCCGCTTACAGGACTTGGCATATGTGGGTATAAAAAGTCGTAAATTCAATCTGCGAATACGTGCATAGAGCCAGAATTTAGCTCCAAAATATGGCTCAGACCTCAAAATTGGGATGTTTAGGATATTTTGAAAACTGCAGGGAGGTTTGGGACAAATATGACCAAACGCCGCTTTCAGTACTTGGCATATGTGGGGTATATAAATCCATAATTTCAAACTGCGAATACGTGCAGAGCAGACAGAATTTGGCTCCAAAATATGGCTCAGGCCTCGAAATTGGGATATTTGGGATATTTTGAAAACTGCAGGGGAGTTTGCGCAAAATGTGACTCACTGCCCCTTTCAGTACTTGGCATATGTTGGGTATAAAAATTCGTAATATCAAAATATGAATACGTGCAGAGAGGCAGAATTTGGCTACAAAATATGGCTCAGGCCTCGAAATTGGGATGTTTGGGATATTTTGAAAACTGCAGGGGAGTTTGCGCAAAATGTGACTCACTGCCCCTTTCAGTACTTGGCATATGGGCATATGTTGGGTATAAAAAGTCGTAATATCAAAATATGAATACGTGCAGAGAGCCAGAATTTGGCTACAAAATATGGCTCAGGCCTCGAAATTGGGATGTTTGGGATATTTTGAAAACTGCAGGGGAGTTTGTGCAATATGTGACTCACTGCCGCTTTCAGGACATGGCATATGTTGGGTATAAAAATTCGTAATTCCAAACTGCGAATAAGTGCAGAGAGCCAGAATTTGGCTCCAAAATATGGCTCAGGCCTCGAAATTGAGATGTTTGGGATATTTTAAAAACTGCAAGGGGGATTGGGACAAATGTTACCAAACGCCGCTTTCAGTACTTGGCATATGTTGGGCATAAAAAAGTCGCAATTTCAAACTGCGAAAACGTGCAGAGAGCCAGAATTTGGCTCCAAAACATGGCTAAGGCCTCGAAATTGGGATATTTGGGATATTTTGAAAACTGCAGGGGAGTTTGTGCAATATGTGACTCACTGCCGCTTTCAGTACTTGGCATATGTTGGGTATAAAACTCGTAATTTCAAACTGCGAATACGTGCAGAGAGCCAGAATTTGGCTCCAAAATATGGCTCAGGCCTCGAAATTGGGATATTTTGAAAACTGCAGGGGAGTTTGTGCAAAATGTGACTCACTGCTGCTTTCAGTACTTGGCATATATTGGGTATAAAAAGTCGTAAATTAAATCTGCGAATACGTGCATAGAGCCAGAATTTGGCTCCTAAATATGGCTCAGGCCTCGAAATTGGGATGTTTAGGACATTTTGAAAACTGCAGGGAGGTTTGGGACCAATATGTCCAAACGCCGCTTTCAGTACTTCGCATATGTTGGGTATAAAACTCGTAATTTCAAACTGCGAATACGTGCAGAGAGCCAGAATTTTGCTCCAAAATATGGCTCAGGCCTCGAAATTGGGATATTTGGAATATTTCGAAAACTGCAGGGGAGTTTGTGCAAAATGTGGCTCACTGCCGCTTTTAGGACTTGGCATATCTTGGGTATAAAAAGTCGTAAATTCAATCTGCGAATACGTGCATAGAGCAAGAACATGGCTCCAAAATATGGCTCAGGCCTCGAAATTGGGATGTTTAGGATATTTTGAAAACTGCAGGGAGGTTTGGGACAAATATGACCAAATGCCGCTTTCAGTACTTGGCATATGTTAGGTATACAAAGCCGTAATTTCAAACTGCGAATACGTGCAGAGAGCCAGAATTTGGCTCCAAAATATGGTTCAGGCCTCGAAATTGGGATGTTTGGGATATTTTGAAAACTGCAGGGGGGATTGGGACAAATGTTACCAAACTCCGCTTTCAGTACTTGGCATATGTTGGGCATAAAAAAGTCGCAATTTCAAACTGCGAATACGTGCAGAGAGCCAGAATTTGGCTCCAAAATATGGTTCAGCCCTCGAAATTGGGATGTTTGGGATATTTTGAAAACTGCAGGGGGGATTGAGACAAATGTGACCAAACGCATTGGCATATGTTGGGTATAAAAAAGTCGTAATTCCAAACTGCGAATACGTGCAGAGAGCCAGAGTTTGGCTCCAAAATATGGCTCAGGCATCGAAATTGAGATGTTTGGGATATTTTGAAAACTGCAGGGGGGATTGAGACAAAAGTGACCAAACGCAGTGTCATATGTTGGGTATAAAAAAGTCGTAATTTCAAACTGCGAATACGTGCAGAGAGCCAGAATTTGGCTCCAAAATATGGCTCAGGCCTCGAAATTGGGATATTTGGGATATTTTGAAAACTACAGGGGAGTTTGTTCAAAATGTGACTCACTGCTGCTTTCAGTACTTGGCATATATTGGGTATAAAAATCGTAATTTCAAACTGCGAATACGTGCAGAGAGCCAGAATTTGGCTCCAAAATATGGCTCAGGCCTCGAAATTGGGATATTTGGGATATTTTGAAAACTACAGGGGAGTTTGTGCAAAATGTGACTCACTGCTGCTTTCAGTACTTGGCATATATTGGGTATAAAAATCGTAATTTCAAACAGCGAATATGTGCAGAGAGCCAGAATTTGGCTACAAAATATGGCTCAGGCCTCGAAATTGGGATATTTAGAATATTTCGAAAACTGCAGGGGAGTTTGTGCAAAATGTGACTCACTGCCGCTTTCAGGACTTGGCATATGTTGGGTATAAAAAGTCGTAAATTAAATCTGCGAATACGTGCATAGAGCCAGAATTTGGCTCCTAAATATGGCTAAGGCATCGAAATTGAGATGTTTGGGATATTTTGAAAACTGCAGGGGGGATTGAGACAAAGTTGACCAAACGCATTGGCATATGTTGGATATAAAAAAGTCGTAATTTCAAAATGCGAATACGTGCAGGGAGCCAGATTTTGGCTCCAAAATATGGCTCAGGCCTCGAAATAAGGATATTTGGGATATTTTGAAAACTGCAGAAGAGTTTGTGCAAAATGTGACTCACTGCTGCTTTCAGTACTTGGAAGATGTTGGGTATAAAAGTCGTAATTTCAAACTGCGAATACGTGCAGAGAGCCAGAATTTGGCTACAAAATATGGCTCAGGCCTCGATATTGGGATGTTTGGGATATTTTGAAAACTGCAGGGGAGTTTGCGCAAATTGTGACTCACTGCAACTTTTAGTTCTTGGCATATGTTGGGTATAAAAAGTTGTAATATCAAAATATGAATACGTGCAGAGAGCCAGACGTTGGCTCCAAATTATGACTCAGGCCTCGATATGGGGATGTTTGGTATATTTAGAAAATTGCAGGGAGAATTGGGACAAATGTGACCAAACGCCGCTTTCATTACTTGGCATATGTTGGGTATAAAAAATTCGCAATTTCGAACTGCGAATGCGTGCAGAGAGCGAGAATTTGGCTACAAAATATGGCTCAGGCCTTGAAATTGGGATGTTTGGGATATTTTGAAAACTGCAGGGGGGAAGGAGACAAATGTGACCAAAGGCATTGGCATATGTTGGGTATAAAAAAGTCGTAATTTCAAACTGCGAATACGTGCAGAGAGCCAGAATTTGGCTCCAAAATATGGCTCAGGTCTCGAAATTGGGATATTTTGAAAACTGCAGGAGAGTTTGTGCAAAATGTGACTCACTGCTGCTTTCAGTACCTGGCATATGTTGGGTATAAAAAGTCGTAAATTCAATCTGCGAATACGTGCATAGAGAAAGAATTTGGCTCCAAAATATGGCTCAGGCCTCGAAATTGGGATGTTTGGGATATTTTGAAAACTGTAAGGGGAGTTTGCGCAAATTGTGACTCACTGCCACTTTCAGTACTATGCATATGTTGGGTATAAAAAGTCGTAATATCAAAATATGAATACGTGCAGAGAGCCAGACGTTGGCTCCAAATTATGACTCAGGCCTCAATATTAGGATGTTTGGGATATTTAGAAAATTGCAGGGAGGATTGGGACAAATGTGACCAAACGCCGCTTTCAGTACTTGGCATATGTTGGGTATAAAAAAGTCGCAATTTCAAACTGCGAATACGTGCAGAGCCAGAATTTAGCTACAAAATATGGCTCAGGCCTCGAAATTGGGATGTTTGGGATATTTTGAAATCTGCAGGGGGGATTGAGACAAATGTGACCAAACGCATTGGCATATGTTAAGTATAAAAAATCGTAATTTCAAAATGCGAATACGTGCAGAGAGCCAGAATTTGGCTCCAAAATATGGCTCAGGCCTCGAAATTGGGATGTTTGGGATATTTTGAAAACTGCAGGGGAGTTTGCGCAAATTGTGACTCACTGCCACTTTCAGTATTTGGCATATGTTGGATATAAAAAGTCGTAATATCAAAATATGAATACGTGCAGAGAGCCAGACGTTGGCTCCAAATTATGACTCAGGCCTCGATATTAGGATGTTTGGGATATTAAGAAAATTGCAGGGAGGATTGGGACAAATGTTACCAATCGCCGCTTTCAGTACTTGGCATATGTTGGGTATAAAAAAGTCGTAATTTCAAACTGCGAATACGTGCAGAGAGCCAGAATTTGGCTACAAAATATGGCTCAGGCCTCGAAATTGGGATGTTTGGGATATTTTGAAAACTGCAGGGGAGTTTGCGCAAATTGTGACTCACTGCCACTTTCAGTACTTGGCATATGTTGGATATAAAAAGTCGTAATATCAAAATATGAATACGTGCAGAGAGCCAGACGTTGGCTCCAAATTATGACTCAGGCCTCGATATTAGGATGTTTGGGATATTTAGAAAATTGCAGGGAGGATTGGTACAAATGTGACCAAACGCTGCTCTCAGTACTTGGCATATGTTGGGTATAAAATGTCGTAATATCAAAATATGAATACGTGCAGAGAGCCAGAATTTGGCTCCAAAATATGCCTCAGGCCTCGAAATTGGGATATTTGGGATATTTTGAAAACTGCAGGGAGGTTTCGGACAAATGTGACCAAACGCCGCTTTCAGTACTTGGCATATGTTGGGTATAAAAAAGTCGTAATTTCGAACTGCGAATACGTGCAGAGAGCCAGAATTTGGCTCCAAAATATGGCTCAGGCCTCGAAATTGGGATATTTGGGATATTTTGAAAACTGCAAGGGAGATTGTGCAAAATGTGACTCTCTGCTGCTTTCAGTACTTGGCATATGTTGGGCATAAAAAAGTCGCAATTTCAAACTGCGAATACGTGCAGAGAGCCAGAATTTGGCTCCAAAACATGGCTAAGGCCTCGAAATTGGGATATTTGGGGTATTTTGAAAACTGCAGGGGAGTTTGTTCAAAATGTGACTCACTGCCGCTTTCAGGACTTGGCATATGTTGGGTATAAAAAGTCGTAATTCCAAACTGCGAATACGTGCAGAGTGCCAGAATTTGGCTCCAAAATATGGCTCAGGCCTCGAAATTGGGATATTTGGGATATTTTGAAAACTGCAAGGGAGATTGTGCAAAATGTGACTCTCTGCTGCTTTCAGTACTTGGCATATGTTGGGCATAAAAAAGTCGCAATTTCAAACTGCGAATACGTGCAGAGAGCCAGAATTTGGCTCCAAAACATGGCTAAGGCCTCGAAATTGGGATATTTGGGGTATTTTGAAAACTGCAGGGGAGTTTGTTCAAAATGTGACTCACTGCCGCTTTCAGGACTTGGCATATGTTGGGTATAAAAAGTCGTAATTCCAAACTGCGAATACGTGCAGAGTGCCAGAATTTGGCTCCAAAATATGGTTCAGGCATCGAAATTGAGATGTTTGGGATAATTTGAAAACTGCAGGGGGGATTGAGACAAATGTGACCAAACGCATTGGCATATGTTGGGTATAAAAAAGTCGTAATTTCAAACTGCGAATACGTGCAGAGAGCCAGAATTTGGCTCCAAAATATGGCTCAGGCCTCGAAATTGGGATATTTGGTATATTTTGAAAACTGCAGGGGAGTTTGTGCAAAATGTGACTCACTGCTGCTTTCAGTACTTGGCATATATTAGGTATAAAAATCGTAATTTCAAGCTGCGAATACGTGCAGAGAGCCAGAATTTGGCTCCAAAATATGGCTCAAGCCTCGAAATTGGGATATTTGGAGTATTTCGAAAACTGCAGGGGAGTTTGTGCAAAATGTGACTCACTGCCGCTTTCAGGACTTGGCATATGTTGTGTATAAAAAGTCGTAAATTCAATCTGCGAATACGTGCATAGAGCCAGAATTTGGCTCCAAAATATGGCACATGCCTCGAAATTGGGATGATTAGGATATTTTGAAAACTGCTGGGGGGATTGAGACAAATGTGACCAAACGCATTGGCATATGTTGGGTATAAAAAAGTCGTAATTTCAAAATGCGAATACGTGCAGAGAGCCAGAATTTGGCTCCAAAATATGGCTCAGGCCTTGAAATTGGGATGTTTGGGATATTTTGAAAACTGCAGGGGGGATTGAGACAAATGTGACCAAACGCATTGGCATATGTTGGGTATAAAAAAGTCGTAATTTCAAAATGCGAATACGTGCAGAGAGCCAGAATTTGGCTCCAAAATATGGCTCAGGCCTCGAAATTAGGATATTTGGGATATTTTGAAATCTGCAGGGGAGTTTGTGCAAAATGTGACTCACTGCCACTTTCAGTACTTGGAAGATGTTGGGTATAAAATTCGTAATTTCAAACTGCGAATACGTGCAGAGAGCCAGAATTTGGCTCCAAAATATGGCTCAGGCCTCGAAATTGGGATGTTTGGGATATTTTGAAAACTGCAGGGGAGTTTGCGCAAATTGTGACTCACTGCCACTTACAGTTCTTGGCATATGTTGGGTATAAAAAGTCGTAATATCAAAATATGAATACATGCAGAGAGGCAGACGTTGGCTCCAAATTATGTCTCAGGCCTCGATATTGGGATGTTTGGGATATTTAGAAAATTGCAGGGAGGATTGGGACAAATGTGACCAAACGCCGCTTTCAGTACTTGGCATATGTTGGGTATAAAAAAGTCGCAATTTCAAACTGCGAATACGTGCAGAGAGCGAGAATTTGGATACAAAATATGGCTCAGGCCTCGAAATTGGGATGTTTGGGATATTTTGAAAACTGCAGGGGGGAAGGAGACAAATGTGACCAAACGCATTGGCATATATTGGGTATAAAAAAGTCGTAATTTCAAACTGCGAATACGTGCAGAGAGCCAGAATTTTTCTCCAAAATATGGCTCAGGTCTCGAAATTGGGATATTTGGGATATTTTGAAAACTGCAGGGGAGTTTGTGCAAAATGTGACTCACTGCTGCTTTCAGTACTTGGCATATGTTGGGTATAAAAAGTCGTAATTTAAAACTGCGAATATGTGCAGAGAGCCAGAATTTGGCTACAAAATATGGCTCAGGCCTCGAAATTGGGATATTTAGAATATTTCGAAAACTGCAGGGGAGTTTGTGCAAAATGTGACTCACTGCCGCTTTCAGGACTTGGCATATGTTGGGTATAAAAAGTCGTAAATTAAATCTGCGAATACGTGCATAGAGCCAGAATTTGGCTCCTAAATATGGCTCAGGCATCGAAATTGAGATGTTTGGGATATTTTGAAAACTGCAGGGGGGATTGAGACAAAGTTGACCAAACGCATTGGCATATGTTGGATATAAAAAAGTCGTAATTTCAAAATGCGAATACGTGCAGGGAGCCAGATTTTGGCTCCAAAATATGGCTCAGGCCTCGAAATTAGGATATTTGGGATATTTTGAAAACTGCAGAAGAGTTTGTGCAAAATGTGACTCACTGCTGCTTTCAGTACTTGGAAGATGTTGGGTATAAAAGTCGTAATTTCAAACTGCGAATACGTGCAGAGAGCCAGAATTTGGCTACAAAATATGGCTCAGGCCTCGATATTGGGATGTTTGGGATATTTTGAAAACTGCAGGGGAGTTTGCGCAAATTGTGACTCACTGCAACTTTTAGTTCTTGGCATATGTTGGGTATAAAAAGTTGTAATATCAAAATATGAATACGTGCAGAGAGCCAGACGTTGGCTCCAAATTATGACTCAGGCCTCGATATGGGGATGTTTGGTATATTTAGAAAATTGCAGGGAGAATTGGGACAAATGTGACCAAACGCCGCTTTCATTACTTGGCATATGTTGGGTATAAAAAATTCGCAATTTCGAACTGCGAATGCGTGCAGAGAGCGAGAATTTGGCTACAAAATATGGCTCAGGCCTCGAAATTGGGATGTTTGTGATATTTTGAAAACTGCAGGGGGGAAGGAGACAAATGTGACCAAAGGCATTGGCATATGTTGGGTATAAAAAAGTCGTAATTTCAAACTGCGAATACGTGCAGAGAGCCAGAATTGGGCTCCAAAATATGGCTCAGGTCTCGAAATTGGGATATTTGGGATATTTTGAAAACTGCAGGAGAGTTTGTGCAAAATGTGACTCACTGCTGCTTTCAGTACCTGGCATATGTTGGGTATAAAAAGTCGTAAATTCAATCTGCGAATACGTGCATAGAGCAAGAATTTGGCTCCAAAATATGGCTCAGGCCTCGAATTTGGGATGTTTGGGATATTTTGAAAACTGCAGGGGAGTTTGCGCAAATTGTGACTCACTGCCACTTTCAGTACTATGCATATGTTGGGTATAAAAAGTCGTAATATCAAAATATGAATACGTGCAGAGAGCCAGACGTTGGCTCCAAATTATGACTCAGGCCTCAATATTAGGATGTTTGGGATATTTAGAAAATTGCAGGGAGGATTGGGACAAATGTGACCAAACGCCGCTTTCAGTACTTGTCTTATGTTGGGCATAAAAAAGTCGGAATTTCAAACTGCAAATACGTGCAGAGCCAGAATTTAGCTACAAAATATGGCTCAGGCCTCGAAATTGGGATGTTTGGGATATTTTGAAATCTGCAGGGGGGATTGAGACAAATGTGACCAAACGCATTGGCATATGTTAGGTATAAAAAATCGTAATTTCAAAATGCGAATACGTGCAGAGAGCCAGAATTTGGCTCCAAAATATGGCTCAGGCCTCGAAAATGGGATGTTTGGGATATTTTGAAAACTGCAGGGGAGTTTGCGCAAATTGTGACTCACTGCCACTTTCAGTATTTGGCATATGTTGGATATAAAAAGTCGTAATATCAAAATATGAATACGTGCAGAGAGCCAGACGTTGGCTCCAAATTATGACTCAGGCCTCGATATTAGGATGTTTGGGATATTAAGAAAATTGCAGGGAGGATTGGGACAAATGTTACCAAACGCCGCTTTCAGTACTTGGCATATGTTGGGTATAAAAAAGTCGTAATTTCAAACTGCGAATACGTGCAGAGAGTCAGAATTTTGCTCCAAAATATGGCTCAGGCCTCGAAATTGGGATATTTGGAATATTTCGAAAACTGCAGGGGAGTTTGTGCAAAATGTGGCTCACTGCCGCTTTTAGGACTTGGCATATCTTGGGTATAAAAAGTCGTAAATTCAATCTGCGAATACGTGCATAGAGCAAGAACATGGCTCCAAAATATGGCTCAGGCCTCGAAATTGGGATGTTTAGGATATTTTGAAAACTGCAGGGAGGTTTGGGACAAATATGACCAAATGCCGCTTTCAGTACTTGGCATATGTTAGGTATACAAAGCCGTAATTTCAAACTGCGAATACGTGCAGAGAGCCAGAATTTGGCTCCAAAATATGGTTCAGGCCTCGAAATTGGGATGTTTGGGATATTTTGAAAACTGCAGGGGGGATTGGGACAAATGTTACCAAACTCCGCTTTCAGTACTTGGCATATGTTGGGCATAAAAAAGTCGCAATTTCAAACTGCGAATACGTGCAGAGAGCCAGAATTTGGCTCCAATATATGGTTCAGGCCTCGAAATTGGGATGTTTGGGATATTTTGAAAACTGCAGGGGGGATTGAGACAAATGTGACCAAACACATTGGCATATGTTGGGTATAAAAAAGTCGTAATTCCAAACTGCGAATACGTGCAGAGAGCCAGAGTTTGGCTCCAAAATATGGCTCAGGTCTCGAAATTGGGATATTTGGGATATTTTGAAAACTGCAGGGGAGTTTGTGCAAAATGTGACTCACTGCTGCTTTCAGTACTTGGCATATGTTGGGTATAAAAATTCGTAATTTCAAACTACGAATACGTGCAGAGAGCCAGAATTTTGCTCCAAAATATGGCTCAGGCCTCGAAATTGGGATATTTGGAATATTTCGAAAACTGCAGGGGAGTTTGTGCAAAATGTGACTCACTGCCGCTTTCAGGACTTGGCATATCTTGGGTATAAAAAGTCGTAAATTCAATCTGCGAATACGTGCATAGAGCAAGAATTTGGCTCCAAAATATGGCTCAGGCCTCGAAATTGGGATGTTTAGGATATTTTGAAAACTGCAGGGAGGTTTGGGACAAATATGACCAAACGCCGCTTTCAGTACTTGGCATATGTTGGGTATACAAAGCCGTAATTTCAAACTGCGAATACGTGCAGAGAGCCAGAGTTTGGCTCCAAAATATGGTTCAGGCCTCGAAATTGGGATGTTTGGGATATTTTGAAAACTGCAGGGGGGATTGAGACAAATGTGACCAAACGCATTGGCATATGTTGGGTATAAAAAAGTCGTAATTCCAAACTGCGAATACGTGCAGAAAGCCAGAATTGGCTCCAAAATATGGCTCAGGCATCGAAATTGAGATGTTTGGGATATTTTGAAAAATGCAGGGGGGATTGAGACAAATGTGACCAAACGCATTGGCATATGTTGGGTATAAAAAAGTCGTAATTTCAAAATGCGAATACGTGCAGAGAGCCAGATTTTGGCTCCAAAATATGGCTCAGGCCTCGAAATTAGGATATTTGGGATATTTTGAAAACTGCAGGGGAGTTTGTGCAAAATGTGACTCACTGCTGCTTTCAGTACTTGGGAGATGTTGGGTATAAAAGTCGTAATTTCAAACTGCGAATACGTGCAGAGAGCCAGAATTTGGCTACAAAATATGGCTCAGGCCTCGAAATTGGGATGTTTGGGATATTTTGAAAACTGCAGGGGAGTTTGCGCAAATTGTGACTCACTGCCACTTTCAGTACTTGGCATATGTTGGGTATAAAAAGTCGTAATATCAAAATATGAATACGTGCAGAGAGCCAGACGTTGGCTCCAAATTATGACTCAGGCCTCGATATTGGGATGTTTGGGATATTTAGAAAATTGCAGGGAGGATTGGGACAAATGTGACTAAACGCCGCTTTCAGTACTTGGCATATGTTGGGTATAAAAAAGATGCAATTTCAAACTGCGAATACGTGCAAAGAGCAAGAATTCGGCTCCAAAACATTGCTAAGGCCTCGAAATTGGGATTTTTGGGATATTTTAAAAACTGCAGGGGATTTTGTGAAAATGTAACTCACTGCTGCTTTCAGTACTAGGCATATATTGGGTATAAAAAGTCGTAATTTCAAACTGCGAATACGTGTAGAGAGCCAGAATTTGGCTCCAAAATATGGTACAGGCCTCGAAATTGGGATATTTGGGATATTTCGAAAACTTCAGGGGAGTTTGTGCAAAATGTGACTCACTGCTGCTTTCAGTACTTGGCATATGTTGGGTATAAAAAGTCGTAATTTCAAACTGCGAATACGTGCAGAGAGCCAGAATTTGGCTACAAAATATGGCTCAGGCCTCGAAATTGGGATGTTTGGGATATTTTTATAACTGCAGGGGAGTTTGCGCAAAATGTGACTCACTGCCACTTTCAGTACTTGGCATATGTTGGGTATACAAAGTCGTAATATCAAAATATGAATACGTGCAGAGAGCCAGAATTTGGCTACAAAATATGGCTAAGGCCTCGAAATTGGGATGTTTGGGATATTTTGAAAACTGCAGGGGAGTTTGCGCAAAATGTGACTCACTGCCACTTTCAGTACTTGGCATATGTTGGGTATAAAAAGTCGTAATATCAAAATATGAATACGTGCAGAGAACCAGACGTTGGCTCCAAAATATGACTGAGGCCTCGATATTGGGATGTTTGGGATATTTAGAAAACTGCAGGGGAGTTTGTGCAAAATGTGACTCACTGCCGCTTTCAGGTCTTGGCATATGTTGGGTATAAAAAGTCGTAATTTCAAACTGCGAATACGTGCAGAGAGCCAAAATTTGGCTACAAAATATGGCTCAGGCCTCGAAATTGGGATATTTGGAATATTTCGAAAACTGTAGGGGAGTTTGTGCAAAATATGACTCACTGCCGCTTTCAGGTCTTGGCATATGTTGGGTATAAAAAGTCGTTAATTCAATCTGCGAATACGTGCATAGAGCCAGAATTTGGCTCCAAAATATGGCTCAGGCCTCGAAATTGGGATGTTTAGGATATTTTGAAAACTGCAGGGAGGTTTGGGACAAATATGACCAAACGCCGCTTTCAGTACTTGGCATATGTTGGTATATAAAGCCATAATTTCAAACTGCGAATACGTGCAGAGAGCCAAAATTTGGCTTCAAAATATTGCTCAGGCCTCGAAATTGGGATGTTTGGGATATTTTGAAAACTGCAGGGGGGATTGAGACTAATGTGACCAAACGCATTTGCATATGTTGGGTATAAAAAATTCGTAATTTCAAACTTCGAATACGTGCAGAGATCCAGAATTTGGCTACAAAATATGGCTCAGGCCTCGAAATTGGGATGCTTGGGATATTTTGAAAACTGCAGGGGAGTTTGCGCAAATTGTGACTCACTGCCACTTTCAGTACTTGGCATATGTTGGGTATAAAAAGTTGTATTATCAAAATATGAATACGTGCAGAGAGCCAAAATTTGGCTACAAAATATGGCTCAGGCCTCGAAATTGGGATATTTGGAATATTTCGAAAACTGTAGGGGAGTTTGTGCAAAATATGACTCACTGCCGCTTTCAGGTCTTGGCATATGTTGGGTATAAAAAGTCGTTAATTCAATCTGCGAATACGTGCATAGAGCTAGAATTTGGCTCCAAAATATGGCTCAGGCCTCGAAATTGGGATGTTTAGGATATTTTGAAAACTGCAGGGAGGTTTGGGACAAATATGACCAAACGCCGCTTTCAGTACTTGGCATATGTTGGGTATATAAAGGCATAATTTCAAACTGCGAATACGTGCAGAGAGCCAAAATTTGGCTTCAAAATATGGCTCAGGCCTCGAAATTGGGATGTTTGGGATATTTTGAAAACTGCAGGGAGGATTGAGACTAATGTGACCAAACGCATTTGCATATGTTGGGTATAAAAAATTCGTAATTTCAAACTTCGAATACGTGCAGAGAGCCAGAATTTGGCTCCAAAACATGGCTAAGGCCTCGAAATTGGGATATTTGGGGTATTTTGAAAACTGCAGGGGAGTTTGTTCAAAATATGACTCACTGCCGCTTTCAGGACTTGGCATATGTTGGGTATAAAAAGTCGTAATTCAAAACTGCGAATACGTGCAGAGTGCCAGAATTTGGCTCCAAAATATGGTTCAGGCCTCGAAATTGAGATATTTGGGATATTTTGAAAACTGCAGGGGAGTTTGTGCAAAATGTGACTCACTGCTGCTTTCAGTACTTGGCATATATTGGGTATAAAAATCATTATTTCAAGCTGCGAATACGTGCAGAGAGCCAGAATTTGGCTCCAAAATATGGCTCAGGCCTCGAAATTGGGATTTTTGGAATATTTCGAAAACTGCAGGGGAGTTTGTGCAAAATGTGACTCACTGCCGCTTTCAGGACTTGGCACATGTTGTGTATAAAAATTCGTAAATTCAATCTGCGAATACGTGCATAGAGCCAGAATTTGGCTCCAAAATATGGCACATGCCTCGAAATTGGGATGATTAGGATATTTTGAAAACTGCTGGGGGGATTGAGACAAATGTGACCAAACGCATTGGCATATGTTGGGTATAAAAAAGTCGTAATTTCAAAATGCGAATACGTGCAGAGAGCCAGAATTTGGCTCCAAAATATGGCTCAGGCCTTGAAATTGGGATGTTTGGGATATTTTGAAAACTGCAGGGGGGATTGAGACAAATGTGACCAAACGCATTGGCATATGTTGGGTATAAAAATGTCGTAATTTCAAAATGCGAATACGTGCAGAGAGCCAGAATTTGGCTCCAAAATATGGCTCAGGCCTCGAAATTAGGATATTTGGGATATTTTGAAAACTGCAGGGGAGTTTGTGCAAAATGTGACTCACTGCCCCTTTCAGTACTTGGAAGATGTTGGGTATAAAATTCGTAATTTCAAACTGCGAATACGTGCAGAGAGCCAGAATTTGGCTCCAAAATATGGCTCAGGCCTCGAAATTGGGATGTTTGGGATATTTTGAAAACTGCAGGGGAGTTTGAGCAAATTGTGACTCACTGCCACTTACAGTTCTTGGCATATGTTGGGTATAAAAAGTCGTAATATCAAAATATGAATACATGCAGAGAGGCAGACGTTGGCTCCAAATTATGTCTCAGGCCTCGATATTGGGATGTTTGGGATATTTAGAAAATTGCAGGGAGGATTGGGACAAACGTGACCAAACGCCGCTTTCAGTACTTGGCATATGTTGGGTATAAAAAAGTCGCAATTTCAAACTGCGAATACGTGCAGAGAGCGAGAATTTGGCTACGAAATATGGCTCAGGCCTCGAAATTGGGATGTTTGGGATATTTTGAAAACTGCAGGGGGGAAGGAGACAAATGTGACCAAACGCATTGGCATATGTTGGGTATAAAAAAGTCGTAATTTCAAACTGCGAATACGTGCAGAGAGCCAGAATTTTTCTCCAAAATATGGCTCAGGTCTCGAAATTGGGATATTTGGGATATTTTGAAAACTGCAGGGGAGTTTGTGCAAAATGTGACTCACTGCTGCTTTCAGTACTTGGCATATGTTGGGTATAAAAAGTCGTAATTTCAAACGACGAATACGTGCAGAGAGCCAGAATTTTGCTCCAAAATATGGCTCAGGCCTCGAAATTGGGATATTTGGAATATTTCGAAAACTGCAGGGGAGTGTGTGCAAAATGTGACTCACTGCCGCTTTCAGGACTTGGCATATCTTGGGTATAAAAAGTCGTAAATTCAATCTGCGAATACGTGCATAGAGCAAGAATTTGGCTCCAAAATATGGCTCAGGCCTCGAAATTGGGATGTTTAGGATATTTTGAAAACTGCAGGGAGGTTTGGGACAAATATGACCAAACGCCGCGTTCAGTACTTGGCATATGTTGGGTATACAAAGCCGTAATTTCAAACTGCGAATACGTGCAGAGAGCCAGAGTTTGGCTCTAAAATATGGTTCAGGCCTCGAAATTGGGATGTTTGGGATATTTTGAAAACTGCAGGGGTGATTGAGACAAATGTGACCAAACGCATTGGCATATGTTGGGTATAAAAAAGTCGTAATTTCAAAATGCGAATACGTGCAGAGAGCCAGATTTTGGCTCCAAAATATGGCTCAGGCATCGAAATTGAGATGTTTGGGATATTTTGAAAAATGCAGGGGGGATTGAGACAAATGTGACCAAACGCATTGGCATATGTTGGGTATAAAAAAGTCGTAATTTCAAAATGCGAATACGTGCAGAGAGCCAGATTTTGGCTCCAAAATATGGCTCAGGCCTCGAAATTAGGATATTTGGGATATTTTGAAAACTGCAGGGGAGTTTGTGCAAAATGTGACTCACTGCTGCTTTCAGTACTTGGAAGATGTTGGGTATAAAAGTCGTAATTTCAAACTGCGAATACGTGCAGAGAGCCAGAATTTGGCTACAAAATAAGGCTCAGGCCTCGAAATTGGGATGTTTGGGATATTTTGAAAACTGCAGGGGAGTTTGCGCAAATTGTGACTCACTGCCACTTTCAGTACTTGGCATATGTTGGGTATAAAAAGTCGTAATATCAAAATATGAATACGTGCAGAGAGCCAGACGTTGGCTCCAAATTATGACTCAGGCCTCGATATTGGGATGTTTGGGATATTTAGAAAATTGCACGGAGGATTGGGACAAATGTGACTAAACGCCGCTTTCAGTACTTGGCATATGTTGGGTATAAAAAAGTTGCAATTTCAAACTGCGAATACGTGCAAAGAGCAAGAATTCGGCTCCAAAACATTGCTAAGGCCTCGAAATTGGGATTTTTGGGATATTTTAAAAACTGCAGGGGAGTTTGTGAAAATGTAACTCACTGCTGCTTTCAGTACTAGGCATATATTGGGTATAAAAAGTCGTAATTTCAAACTGCGAATACGTGTAGAGAGCCAGAATTTGGCTCCAAAATATGGTACAGGCCTCGAAATTGGGATATTTGGGATATTTCGAAAACTGCAGGGGAGTTTGTGCAAAATGTGACTCACTGCTACTTTCAGGACTTGGCATATGTTGGGTATAAAAAGTCATAAATTCAATCTGCGAATACGTGCATAGAGCCAGAATTTGGCTCCAAAATATTGCTCAGGCCTCGAATATGGAATATTTGGGATATTTTGAAAACTGTAGGGGAGTTTGTGCAAAATGTGACTCACTGCTGCTTTCAGTACTTGGCATATGTTGGGTATAAAAAGTCGTAATTTCAAACTGCGAATACGTGCAGAGAGCCAGAATTTGGCTACAAAATATGGCTCAGGCCTCGAAATTGGGATGTTTGGGATATTTTTATAACTGCAGGGGAGTTTGCGCAAAATGTGACTCACTGCCACTTTCAGTACTTGGCATATGTTGGGTATACAAAGTCGTAATATCAAAATATGAATACGTGCAGAGAGCCAGAATTTGGCTACAAAATATGGCTAAGGCCTCGAAATTGGGATGTTTGGGATATTTCGAAAACTGCAGGGGAGTTTGTGCAAAATGTGACTCACTGCCACTTTCAGGACTTGGCATATGTTGGGTATAAAAAGTCATAAATTCAATCTGCGAATACGTGCATAGAGCCAGAATTTGGCTCCAAAATATGGCTCAAGCCTCGAAATTGGGATGTTCGGGATATTTTGAAAACTGCAGGGAGGTTTGGGACAAATATGACCAAACGTCGCTTTCAGTACTTGGCATATGTTGGGTATATAAAACCATAATTTCGAACTGCGAATACGTGCAGAGAGCCAGAAATTATCTCCAAAATATGGCTCAGGCCTCGAAATTGGGATGTTTGGGATATTTTGAAAACTGCAGGGGGGAAGGAGACAAATGTGACCAAACGCATTGGCATATGTTGGGTATACAAAAGTCGTGTTTTCAAACTGCGAATACGTGCAGAGAGCCAGACTTTTGCTCCAAAATATGGCTCAGGCCTCGAAATTGGGATATTTGGAATATTTCGAAAACTGCAGGGGAGTTTGTGCAAAATGTGACTCACTGCCGCTTTCAGTACTTGGCATATGTTGGGTATAAAAAAGTCGTGTTTTCAAACTGCGAATACGTGCATAGAGCCAGAATTTGGCTCCAAAATATGGCTCAGGCATCGAAATTGGGATATTTGAGATATTTTGAAAACTGCAGGGAAGTTTGTGCAACATGTGACTCACTGCTGCTTTCAGTACTTGGAAGATGTTGGGTATAAAAGTCGTAATTTCAAACTGCGAATACGTGCAGAGAGCCAGAATCTGGCTACAAAATATGGCTCAGGCCTCGAAATTGAGATGTTTGGGATATTTTGAAAACTGCAGGGTAGTTTGCGCAAATTGTGACTCACTGCCACTTTCAGTACTTGGCATATGTTGGGTATAAAAAGTCGTAATATCAAAATATGAATACGTGCAGAGAGCCAGACGTTGGCTCCAAATTATGACTCAGGCCTCGATATTGGGATGTTTGGGAGATTTAGAAAATTGCAGGGAGGATTGGGACAAATGTGGTCAAACGCCGCTTTCAGAACTTGGCATATGTTGGGTATAAAAAATTCGCAATTTGAAACTGCAAATACGTGCATAGAGCCAGAATTTGGCTCCAAAACATGGCTAAGGCCTCGAAATTGGGATATTTGGGATATTTTAAAACCTGCAGGGGAGTTTGTGCAAAATGTGACTCACTGCTGCTTTCAGTACTAGGCATATATTGGGTATAAAAAGTCGTAATTTCAAACTGCGAATACGTGCAGAGAGCCAGAATTTGGCTCCAAAATTTGGCTCAGGCCTCGAAATTGGGATATTTGGGATATTTCGAAAACTGCAGGGGAGTTTGTGCAAAATGTGATTCACTGCCACTTTCAGGACTTGGCATATATTGGGTATAAAAAGTCATAAATTCAATCTGCGAATACGTGCTGAGAGCCAGAATTTGGCTCCAAAATATGGCTCAGGCCTCGAAATTGAGATGTTTGGGATATTTTGAAAACTGCAGGGGGGATTGGGACAGATGTGACCAATCGCTGCTTTTACTACTTGGCATATGTTGGGTATAAAAAGTCGTAATTTCAAACTGCGAATACGTGCAGAGAGCCAGAATTTGGCTACAAAATATTGCTCAGGCCTCGAAATTGGGATGTTTGGGATATTTTGAAAACTGCAGGGGGGATTGAGACAAATGTGACCAAACGCATTGGCATATGTTGGGTATAAAAAAGTCGCAATTTCAAACTGCGAATACGTGCAGAGAACCAAAATTTGGCTCCAAAATATGGCTCAGGCCTCGAAATTGGGATATTTGGGATATTTTGAAAACTGCAGGGGAGTTTGTGCAAAATGTGACTCACTGCTGCTTTCAGTACTTGGAAGATGTTGGGTATAAAAGTCGTAATTTCAAACTGCGAATACGTGCAGAGAGCCAGAATTTGGCTACAAAATATGGCTCAGGCCTCGAAATTGGGATGTTTGGGATATTTTAAAAAATGCAGGGGAATTTGCGCAAATTGTGACTCATTGCCACTTTCAGTACTTGGCATATGTTGGGTATAAAAAATTCGCAATTTCAAACTGCGAATACGTGCAAAGAGCCAGAATTTGGCCCCAAAACATGGCTAAGGCCTCGAAATTGGGATATTTGGGATATTTTAAAAACTGCAGGTGAGTTTGTGCAAAATGTGACTCACTGCTGCTTTCAGTACTAGGCATATATTGGGTATAAAAAGTCGTAATTTCAAACTACGAATACGTGCAGAGAGCAAGAATTTGGCTCCAAAATATGGCTCAGGCCTTGAAATTGGGATATTTAGGATATTTCGAAAACTGCAGGGGAGTTTGTGCAAATTGTGACTCACTGCCACTTTCAGTACCTGGCATATGTTGGGTATAAAAAGTCGTAATATCAAAATATGAATACGTGCAGAGAGCCAGACGTTGGCTCCAAATTATGACTCAGGCCTCGATATTGGGATGTTTGGGATATTAAGAAAATTGCAGGGAGGATTGGGACAAATGTGACCAAACGCCGCTATCAGTACTTGGCATATGTTGGGTATAAAAAAGTCGCAATTTCAAACTGCGAATACGTGCAAAGAGCTAGAATTTGGCTCCAAAACATGGCTAAGGCCTCGAAATTGGGATGTTCGGGATATTTTGAAAACTGCAGGGAGGTTTGGGACAAATATGACCAAACGTCGCTTTCAGTACTTGGCATATGTTGGGTATATAAAACCGTAATTTCAAACTGCGAATACGTGCAGAGAGCCAGAATTTGGCTCCAAAATATGGCTCGGGCCTCGAAATTAGCATGTTTGGGATATATTGAAAACTGCAGGGAGCTGTGGGACAAATGTGACCAAACGCCGCATTCAGTACTTGGCATAAGTTGGGTATAAAAAGTCGTAATTTCAAACTGCGAATACGTGCAGAGAGCCAGAATTTGGCTCCAAAATATGGCTCAGGCCTTGAAATTGAGATGTTTCGGATATTCTGAAAACTGCAGGGGGGATTGTGACAGATGAGACCAAACGCCGCTTTTACTACTTGGCATATGTTGGGTATAAAAAGTCGTAATTTCAAACTGCGAATACGTGCAGAGAGCCAGAATTTGGCTACAAAATATGGCTCATGCCTCGAAATTGGGATGTTTGGGATATTTTGAAAACTGCAGGGGAGTTTGCGCAAAATGTGACTCACTGCCACTTTCAGTACTTGGAAGATGTTGGGTATAAAAGTCGTAATTTCAAACTGCGAATACGTGCAGAGAGCCAGAATTTGGCTCCAAAATATGGCTCGGGCCTCGAAATTGGGATATTTGGGATATTACGAAAACTGCAGGGGAGTTTGTGCAAAATGTGACACACTGCCACTTTCAGGACTTGGCATATGTTGGGTATAAAAAGTCATAAATTCAATCTGCGAATACGTGCATAGAGCCAGAATTTGGCTCCAAAATATGGCTCAAGCCTCGAAATTGGGATGTTCGGGATATTTTGAAAACTGCAGGGAGGTTTGGGACAAATATGACCAAACGTCGCTTTCAGTACTTGGCATATGTTGTGTATATAAAACCGTAATTTCAAACTGCGAATACGTGCAGAGAGCCAGAAATTGGCTCCAAAATATGGCTCAGGCCTCGAAATTGGGATGTTTGGGATATTTTGAAAACTGCAGGGGGGAAGGAGACAAATGTGACCAAACGCATTGGCATATGTTGGGTATAAAATAGTCGTGTTTTCAAACTGCGAATACGTGCAGAGAGCCAGAATTTTGCTCCAAAATATGGCTCAGGCCTCGAAATTGTGATATTTGGAATATTTCGAAAACTGCAGGGGAGTTTGTGCAAAATGTGACTCACTGCCGCTTTCAGTACTTGGCATATGTTGGGTATAAAAAAGTCGTGTTTTCAAAATGCGAAAACGTGCATACAGGCAGAATTTGGCTCCAAAATATGGCTCAGGCATCGAAATTGGGATATTTGAGATATTTCGAAAACTGCAGGGGAGTTTGTGCAAAATGTGACTCACTGCCGCTTTCAGTACTTGGCATATGTTGGGTATAAAAAAGTCGTGTTTTCAAAATGCGAATACGTGCAGAGAGCCAGAATCTGGCTACAAAATATGACTCAGGCCTCGAAATTGGGATGTTTGGGATATTTTGAAAACTGCAGGTGAGTTTGCGCAAATTGTGACTCACTGCCACATTCATTACTTGGCATATGTTGGGTATAAAAAGTCGTAATATCAAAATATGAATACGTGCAGAGAGCCAGACGTTGGCTCCAAATTATGACTCGGGCCTCGATATTGGGATGTTTGGGAGATTTAGAAAATTGCAGGGAGGATTGGGACAAATGTGACCAAACGCCGCTTTCAGTACTTGGCATATGTTGGGTATAAAAAAGTCGCAATTTCAAACTGCGAATACGTGCAAAGAGCTAGAATTTAGCTCCAAATCATGGCTAAGGCGTCGAAATTGGGATATTTGGGATATTTTAAAAACTGCAGGGGAGTTTGTGCAAAATGTGACTCACTGCTGCTTTCAGTACTAGGCATATGTTGGGTATAAAACTCGTAATTTCAAACTGCGAATACGTGCAGAGAGCCAGAATTTGGCTCCAAAATATGGCTCAGGCCTCGAAATTGGGATATTTGGAACATTTCGAAAACTGCAGGGGAGTTTGTGCAAAATGTGACTCACTGCTGCTTTCAGGACTTGGCATATGTTGGGTATAAAAAGTCGTAATTTCAAACTGCGAATACGTGCAAAGAGCCAGAATTTGGCCCCAAAATTTGGCTCAGGCCTCGAAATTGAGATGTTTGGGATATTTTGAAAACTGCAGGGGGGATTGGGACAATTGTGACCAAACGCCGCTTTTACTACTTGGCATATGTTGGGTATAAAAAGTCGTAATTTCAAACTGCGAATACGTGCAGAGAGCCAGAATTTGGCTACAAAATATGGCTCAGGCCTCGAAATTGGGATGTTTGGGATATTTTGAAAACTGCAGGGGGGATTGAGACAAATGTGACCAAACGCATTGGCATATGTTGGGTATAAAAAAGTCGTAATTTCAAACTGCGAATAAGTGCAAAGAGCCAGAATTTGGCTCCAAAACATGGCTAAGGTCTCGAAATTGGGATATTTGGGATATTTTAAAAACTGCAGGTGAGTTTGTGCAAAATGTGTCTCACTGCTGCTTTCAGTACTAGGCATATATTGGGTATAAACAGTCGTAATTTCAAACTGCGAATACGTGCAGAGAGCCAGAATTTGGCTCCAAAATATGGCTCAGGCCTCGAAATTGGGATATTTGGGATATTTCGACAACTGCAGGGGAGTTTGTGCAAATTGTGACTTACTGCCACTTTCAGTACCTGGCATATGTTGGGTATAAAAAGTCGTAATATCAAAATATGAATACGTGCAGAGAGCCAGACGTTGGCTCCAAATTATGACTCAGGCCTCGATATTGGGATGTTTGGGATTTTTAGAAAATTGCAGGGAGGATTGGGACAAATGTGACCAAACGCCGCTTTCAGTACTTGGCATATGTTGGGTATAAAAAAGTCGCAATTTCAAACTGCGAATACGTGCAAAGAGCCAGAATTTAACTCCAAAACATGGCTAATGTCTCGAAATTGGGATATTTGGGATATTTTAAAAACTGCAGGTGAGTTTGTGCAAAATGTGACTCACTGCTGCTTTCAATACTAGGCATATATTAGGTATAAAAAGTCGTAATTTCAAACTGCGAATACTTGCAGAGAGCCAGAATTTGGCTCCAAAATATGGCTCAGGCCTCGAAATTGGGATATTTGGGATATTTCGAAAACTGCAGGGGAGTTTGTGCAAATTGTGACTCACTGCCACTTTCAGTACCTGGCATATGTTGGGTATAAAAAGTCGTAATATCAAAATATGAATACGTGCAGAGAGCCAGACGTTGGCTCCAAATTATGACTCAGGCCTCGGTATTGGGATGTTTGGGATATTTAGAAAATTGCAGGGAGGATTGGGACAAATGTGACCAAGCGCCGCTTTCAGTACTTGGCATATGTTGGGAATAAAAAAGTCGCAATTTCAAACTGCGAATACGTGCAAAGAGCTAGAATTTAGCTCCAAAACATGGCTAAGGCCTCGAAATTGGGATTTTTGGGATATTTTAAGAACTTCTGGTGAGTTTGTGCAAAATGTGTCTCACTGCTGCTTTCAGTATTAGGCATATATTGGGTATAAAAAGTCGTAGTTTCAAACTGCGAATACGTGCAGAGAGCCAGAATTTGGCTCCAAAATATGGCTCAGGCCTCGAAATTGGGATATTTGGGATACTTCGAAAACTGCAGGGGAGTTTGCGCAAAATGTGACTCACTGCCACTTTCAGTACTTGGCATATGTTGGGTATAAAAAGTCGTAATATCAAAATATGAATACGTGCAGAAAGCCAGAATTTGGCTACAAAATATGGCTCAGGCCACGAAATTGGGATGTTTGGGATATTTAGAAAACTGCAAGGAGGTTTGGGACAAATGTTACCAAACGCCGCTTTCAGTACTTGGCATATGTTGGGCATAAAAAAGTCGCAATTTCAAACTGCGAATACGTGCAGAGAGCCAGAATTTGGCTCCAAAACATGACAAAGGCCTCGAAATTGGGATATTTGGGATATTTTGAAAACTGCAGGGGAGTGTGTGCAAAATGTGACTCACAGCTGCTTTCAGTACTTGGTATATGTTGGGTATAAAACTCGTAATTTCAAACTGCGAATACGTGCAGAGAGCCAGAATTTGGCTCTAAAATATGGCTCAGGCCTCGAAATTGGGATATTTGGAATATTTCGAAAACTGCAGGGGAGTTTGTGCAAAATGTGACTCACTGCCGCTTTCAGGACTTGGCATATGTTGGGTATAAAAAGTCGTAATTTCAAACTGCGAATACGTGCAGAGAGCCAGAATTTGGCTCCAAAATATGGCTCAGGCCTCGAAATTGAGATGTTTGGGATATTTTGAAAACTGCAGGGGGGATTGGGACAGATGTGACCAAACGCCGCTTTTACTACTTGGCATATGTTGGGTATAAAAAGTCGTAATTTCAAACTGCGAATACGTGCAGAGAGCCAGAATTTGGCTACAAAATATGGCTCAGGCCTCGAAATTGGGATGTTTGGGATATTTTGAAAACTGCAGGGGGGATTGAGACAAATGTGACCAAACGCATTGGCATATGATGGGTATAAAAAAGTCGTAATTTCAAACTGCGAATACGTGCAGAGAGCCAGAATTTTGCTACAAAATATGGCTCAGGCCTCGAAATTTTGATGTTTGGGATATTTTGAAAACTGCAGGGGAGTTTGCGCAAATTGTGACTCACTGCCACTTTCAGTACTTGGCATATGTTGGGTATAAAATTTCGTAATATCAAAATATGAATACGTGCAGAGAGCCAGACGTTGGCTCCAAAATATGGCTAAGGCCTCGAAATTGGGGTATTTGGGATATTTTAAAAACTGCAGGTGAGTTTGTGCAAAATGTGAATCACTGCTTCTTTCAGTATTAGGCATATATTGGGTATAAAAAGTCGTAATTTCAGACTGCGAATACGTGCATAGAGCTAGAATTTGGCTCCAAAATATGGCTCAGGCCTCGAAATTGGGATGTTCGGGATATTTTGAAAACTGCAGGGAGGTTTGGGACAAATATGACCAAACGTCGCTTTCAGTACTTGGCATATGTTGGGTATATAAAACCGTAATTTCAAACTATGAATACGTGCAGAGAGCCAGAATTTGGCTCCAAAATATGGCTCGGGCCTCGAAATTAGCATGTTTGGGATATTTGGAAAACTGCAGGGAGGTTTGGGACAAATGTTACCAAACGCCGCATTCAGTACTTGGCATATGTTGGGCATAAAAAAGTCGCAATTTCAAACTGCGAATACGTGCAGAGAGCCAGAATTTGGCTCCAAAACATGACAAAGGCCTCGAAATTGGGATATTTGGGATATTTTGAAAACTGCAGGGGAGTTTGTGCAAAATGTGACTCACAGCTGCTTTCAGTACTTGGTATATGTTGGGTATAAAACTCGTAATTTCAAACTGCGAATACGTGCAGAAAGTTAGAATTTGGCTGTTAAATATGGCTCAGGCCTCGAAATTGGGATATTTGGAATATTTCGAAAACTGCAGGGGAGTTTGTGCAAAATGTGACTCACTGCCGCTTTCAGAACTTGGCATATGTTGGGTATAAAAAGTCGTAATTTCAAACTGCGAATACGTGCAGAGAGCCAGAATTTGGCTCCAAAATATGGCTCAGGCCTCGAAATTGGGATATTTGGGATATTTTGAAAACTGTAGGGGAGTTTGTGCAAAATGTGACTCACTGCTGCTTTCAGTACTTGGCACATGTTGGGTATTAAAAGTCCTAATTTCTAACTGCGAATACGTGCAGAGAGCCAGAATTTGGCTACAAAATATGGCTCAGGCCTCGAAATTGGGTTATTTGGAATATTTCGAAAACTGCAGGGGAGTTTGTGCAAAATGTGACTCACTGCCGCTTTCAGGACTTGGCATATGTTGGGTATAAAAAGTCGTAATTTCTAACTGCGAATACGTGCAGAGAGCGAGAATTTGGCTACAAAATAAGGCTCAGGCCTCGAAATTGGGATATTTAGGATATTTTGAAAACTGCAGGGGAGTTTGTGCCAAATGTGACTCACTGCTGCTTTCAGTACTTGGAAGATGTTGGGTATAAAATTCGTAATTTCAAACTGCGAATACGTGTAGAGAGCCAGAATTTGGCTACAAAATATGGCTCAGGCCTCGAAATTGGGATGTTTGGGATATTTTGAAAACTGCAGGGGAGTTTGCGCAAATTGTGACTCACTGCCACTTTCAGTACTTGGCATATGTTGGGTATAAAAAGTCGTAATATCAAAATATGAATACGTGCAGAGAGCCAGACGTTGGCTCCAAATTATGACTCTGGCCTCGATATTGGGATGTTTGGGATATTTAGAAAATTGCAGGGAGGATTGGGACAAATGTGACCAAACGCCGCTTTCAGTACTTGGCATATATTGGGTATAAAAAGTCGTAATTTCAAACTGCGAATACGTGCAGAGAGCCAGAATTTGGCTCCAAAATATGGCTCAGGCCGCGAAATTGGGATATTTGGAATATTTCGAAAACTGCAGGGGAGTTTGTGCAAAATGTGATTCACTGCCACTTTCAGGACTTGGAATATATTGGGTATAAAAAGTCATAAATTCAATCTGCGAATACGTGCATAGAGACAGAAATTGGCTCCAAAATATGGCTCAGGCCTCGAAATTGGGATGTTCGGGATATTTTGAAAAAGCAGAAGAGTTTGTGCAAAATTGTGACTCACTGCTGCTTTCAGTACTTGGCATATGTTGGGTATAAAACTCGTAATTTCAAACTGCGAATACGTGCAGAGAGCCAGAATTTGGCTCCAAAATATGGCTCAGGCCTCGAAATTGGGATATTTGAAATATTTCGAAAACTGCAGGGGAGTTTGTGCAAAATGTGACTCACTGCCGCTTTCAGGACTTGGAATATGTTGGGTATAAAAAGTCGTAATTTCAAACTGCGAATACGTGCAGAGAGCCAGAATTTGGCTCCAAAATATGGCTCAGGCCTCGAAATTGAGATGTTTGGAATATTTTGAAAACTGCAGGGGGGATTGGGACAGATGTGACTAATCGCCGCTTTTACTACTTGGCATATGTTGGGTATAAAAAGTCGTAATTTCAAACTGCGAATACGTGCAGAGAGCCAGAATTTGGCTCCAAAATATGGCTCAGGCCGCGAAATTGGGATATTTGGAATATTTCGAAAACTGCAGGGGAGTTTGTGCAAAATGTGATTCACTGCCACTTTCAGGACTTGGCATATATTGGGTATAAAAAGTCATAAATTCAATCTGCGAATACGTGCATAGAGACAGAATTTGGCTCCAAAATATGGCTCAGGCCTCGAAATTGGTATGTTCGGGATATTTTGAAAACTGCAGGGAGTTTTGGGACAAATATGACCAAACGTCGCTTTCAGTACTTCGCATATGTTGGGTATATAACACCGTAATTTCAAACTGCGAATACGTGCAGAGAGCCAGAATTTGGCTCAAAAATATGGCTCAGGCCTCGAAATTAGCATGTTAGGGATATTTTAAAAACTGCAGGGAGCTTTGGGACAAATGTGACCAAATGCCGCTTGCAGTACTTGGCATAAGTTGGGTATAAAAAGTCGTAATTTCAAACTGCGAATACGTGCACAGAGCCAGAATTTTGCTCCAGAATATGGCTCAGGCCTTGAAATTGAGATGTTTGGGATATTTTGAAAACTGCAGGGGGGATTGGGACAGATGTGACCAAACGCGGCTTTTAGTACTTGGCATATGTTGGGTATAAAAAGTCGCATTTTCAAACTGCGAATACGTGCAGAGAGCCAGAATTTGGCTACAAAATTTGGCTCAGGCCTCGAAATTGGGATGTTTTAGATATTTTGAAAACTGCAGGGGAGTTTGCGCAACATGTGACTCACTGCACTTTCAGTACTTGGCATATGTTGGGTATAAAAAGTCGTAATATCAAAATATGAATACGTGCAGAGAGCCAGACGTTGGCTCCAAAATATGACTCAGGCCTCGATATTGGGATGTTTAGGATATTTAGAAAACTGCAGGGAGGTTTGGGACAAATGTTACCAAACGTCGCTTTCAGTACTTGGCATATGTTGGGCATAAAAAAGTCGCAATTTCCAATTGCGAATACGTGCAGAGAGCCAGAATTTGGCTCCAAAACATGACTAAGGCCTCGAAATTGGGATATTTGGGATATTTTGAAAAAGCAGGGGAGTTTGTGCAAAATGTGACTTACTGCCGTTTTCAGTACTTGGCATATGTTGGGTATAAAACTCGTAATTTCAAACTGCGAATACGTGCAGAGAGCCAGAATTTGGCTCCAAAATATGGCTTAGGCCTCGAAATTGGGATATTTGAAATATTTCGAAAACTGCAGGGGAGTTTGTGCAAAATGTGACTCACTGCCGCTTTCAGGACTTGGAATATGTTGGGTATAAAAAGTCGTAATTTCAAACTGCGAATACGTGCAGAGAGCTAGAATTTGGCTCCAAAATATGACTCAGGCCTCGAAATTGAGATGTTTGGGATATTTTGAAAACTGCAAGGGGGATTGGGACAGATGTGACCAATCGCCGCTTTTACTACTTGGCATATGTTGGGTATAAAAAGTCGTAATTTCAAACTGCGAATACGTGCAGAGAGCCAGAATTTGGCTACAAAATATGGCTCAGGCCTTAAAATTGGGATGTTTGGGATATTTTGAAAACTGCAGGGGGGATTGAGACAAATGTGACCAAACGCATTGGCATATGTTGGGTATAAAAAAGTCGTAATTTCAAACTGCGAATACGTGCAGTGAGCCAGAATTTGGCTCCAAAA
This sequence comes from Procambarus clarkii, assembly GCF_040958095.1. Lineage (NCBI taxonomy): Eukaryota > Metazoa > Arthropoda > Malacostraca > Decapoda > Cambaridae > Procambarus > Procambarus clarkii. The sequence continues at coordinate 150,158 of NW_027189384.1, forward strand.
TATGGCTCAGGCCTCGAAATTGGGATATTTGGGATATTTCGAAAACTGCAGGGGAGTTTGTGCAAAATGTGACTCACTGTCACTTTTAGGACTTGGCATATGTTGGGTATAAAAAGTCATAAATTCAATCAGCGAATACGTGCATAGAGCCAGAATTTGGCACCAAAATATGGCTCAGGCCTCGAAATTGGGATGTTCGGGATATTTTGAAAACTGCAGGGAGGTTTGGGACAAATATGACCAAACTTCGCTTTCAGTACTTGGCATATGTTGGGTATATAAAACCGTAATTTCAAGCTGCGAATACGTGCAGAGAGTCAGAATTTGGCTCCATAATATGGCTCAGGCCTCGAAATTAGCATGTTTGGGATATTTTGAAAACTGCAGGGAGCTTTGGGACAAATGTGACCAAACGCCGCTTTCAGTACTTGGCATAAGTTGCGTATAAAAAGTCGTAATTTCAAACTGCGAATATGTGCAGAGAGCTAGAATTTGGCTACAAAATATGGCTCAGGCCATGAAATTGAGATGTTTGGGATATTTTGAAAACTGCAGGCGGGATTGGGACAGATGTGACCAAACGCCGCTTTTAGTACTTGGCATATTTTGGGTGTAAAAAGTCGTAATTTCAAACTGCGAATACGTGCAGAGAGCCAGAATTTGGCTACAAAATATGGTTCAGGCCTCGAAATGGGATGTTTGGGATATTTTGAAAACTGCAGGGGAGTTTGCGCAACAAGTGACTCAATGCCACTTTCATTACTTGGCATATGCTGGGTATAAAAAGTCGTAATATCAAAATATGAAAATGTGCAGAGCCAGACGTTGGCTCCAAAATATGACTCAGGCCTCGATATTGGGATGTTTGGGATATTTAGAAAACTGCAGGGAAGTTTAGGACAAATGTGACCAAACGCCGCTTTCAGTACTTGGGATTTGTTGGGTATAAAAAGTCGTAATTTCAAACTGCGCACACGTGCTGAGAGCCAGAATTTGCCTCCAAAATATGGCTCAGGCCTCGAAATTGAGATGTTTAGGATATTTTGAAAACTGCAGGGGAGATTGGGACAAATGTGACCAAACGCCGCTTTCAGTACTTGGCATATGTTGAGTATAAAATTCGCATTTTCAAACTGCGAATACGTGCAGAGACCCAGAATTTGGATCCAAATAATGGCTCAGGCCTCGAAATTGAGATATTTGGGATATTTTTGAAAACTGCAGGGGAGTTTGTGCCAAATGTGACTCAATGCCGCTCTCAGGACTTGGAATATGTTGGGTATAAAAATTCGTAATTTCAAACTGAGAATACGTGCAGAGAGCCAGAATTTGGCTCCAAAATATGCCTCAGTCCTCGAAATTGGGATATTTGGGTTAGTTTGAAAACTGCAGGGGGGTTTGGGACAAATATGACCAAACGCCGCTTTCAAAACTTGGCAAATGTTGGGTATAAAAAGTTGTAATTTCAAAGTGCGAATACGTGCAGAGAGCCAAAATATGGCACAGGCCTCGAAACTGGGATGTTTGGGATATTTTGAAAACTGCAGGGGAGTTTGTGCAAAATGTGACTAACTGCCACTATCAGTACTTGGCATATGTTGGGTATAAAAAGTCGTAATAGCAAACTTTGAATACGTGCAGAGAGCCAGAATTAGGCTCCAAAATATGGCTCATGCCTCGATATTGGGATGTTTGGGATATTTTGAAAACTGCAGAGAGGTTTGGGACAAATATGACCAAACGCCGCTTTCAGAACTTGGCAAATGTTTGGTTTAAAAATTCGTAATTTCAAAGTGCGAATACGTGCAGAGAGCCAGAATTTGTCTCCAAAATATGGCTCAGGCCTCGAAATTGGGATGTTTGGGATATTTTGAAAACTGCAGGGGGGTTTGGGACAAATGTGACCAAACAACGTTTTCAGTACTTGGCATATGTTGGCTATAAAAAGTCGTAATTTCAAACTGCGAATAGGTGCAGAGAGCCAGAATTTGGCTCCAAAATATGGCTCAGGCCTCGAAATTGGTATGTTTGGAATATTTCGAAAACTGCAGGGGAGTTTGTGCAAAATGTGACTCACTGCCGCTTTCAGGACTTGGCATATGTTGGGTATAAAAAAGTCGTAATTTTAAACTGCGAATACGTGCAGAGAGCCAGAATTTGGCTTCAAAATATGGCTCAGGCCTCGAAATTGGGATATTTCGAAAACTGCAGGGGAGTTTGTGCAAAATGTGACTTTACTGCAGCTTTCAGTACTTGGTATATGTTGGGTATATAAAACCGTAATTTCAAACTGCGAATACGTGCAGAGATCCAGAATTTGGCTCTAAAATATGGCTCAGGCCTCGATATTGGGATGTTTGGGATATTTTTAAAACTGCAGGGAGGTTTTGGACAAATGTGACCAAACGTCTCTTTCAGTACTTGGCATATGTTAGGTATAAAAAAGTCGTAATTTCAAACTGTGAATACGTGCAGAGAGACAGAATTTGGTTTCAAAATATGGGTCCGGCCTCGAAATTGGGATATTTGGGATATTTTGTAAACTGAAGGGAGGTTTGGGACAAATGTGACCAAACGCCGCTTTCAGTACATCGCATATGTTGGGAGTAAATATCGTAATATCAAACTTCGAATACTTGCAGAGAGCCAAAATTTGGGTTCAAAATATGGCTCAAACCTCGAAATTGGGATGTTTGGGATATTTTGAAAACTGCAGGGGGGGTTTGTGACAAATGGGACCAAACAACGTTTTCAGTACTTGGCATATGTTGGGTATAAAAAGTCGTAATTTCAAACTGCGAATACATGCAGAGAGCCAGAATTTGGCTACAAAATATGGCTCAGGCCTCGAAATTGGGATGTTTTGGATATTTTGAAAACTGCAAGGGAGTTTAGCAAAATGTGAGTCACTGCCGCTTTCAGTACTTGGCATATGTTGGGTATAAAAAGTCGTAACTTCAAACTGCGAATACGTGCAAAGAGCCAAAATTTGGTTCCAAAATATGGATCAGGCCTTGAAATTGGGATGTTTGGAATATTTCGAAAACTGCAGGGGAGTTTGTGCAAAATGTGACTCACTGCTGCTTTCAGGACTTGGCATATTTTGGGTATAAAAAGTCTTAAATTCAATCTGCGAATACGTGGATAGAGCCAGAATTTGGCTGCAAAATATGGCTCAGGCCTTAAAATTGGGATGTTTAGGATATTTCGAAAACTGCAGGGAGGTTTGGGACAAATATGACCAAACGCCGCTTTCCGTACTTGGCATATGTTGGGTATATAAAGCCATAATTTCAAACTGCGAATACGTGCAGAGAGCCAGAATTTGGCTCTAAAATATGGCTCAGGCCTCGAAATTGTGATGTTTGGGATATTTTGAAAACTGCAGGGGGGATTGAGACAAATGTGACCAAACGCATTGGCATATGTTGCGTATAAAAAGTCATAAATTCAAAATGCGAATACGTGCAGAGAGCCAGAATTTGGCTCCAAAATATGGCTCAGGCCTAGAAATTGGGATGTTTGAGATATTTTGAAAACTGCAGGGGAGTTTGCGAAAATTGTGACTCACTGCCACTTTCAGTACTTGGCATATGTTGGGTATAAAAAATCGTAATATCAAAATATGAATACGTGCAGAGAGCCAGACGTTGGCTCCAAATTATGACTCAGGCCTCGAAATTGGGATATTTGGGATATTTTGAAAACTGCAGGGGAGTTTGTGCAAAATGTGACTCACAGCTGCTTGCAGTACTTGGTATATGTTGGGTATAAAACTCATAATTTCAAACTGCGAATACGTGCAGAGACCCAGAATTTGGCTCCAAAATATTGCTCAGGCCTCGAAATTGGGATATTTGGGATATTTTAAAGACTGCAGGTGAGTTTGTGCAAAATGTGACTCACTGCTGCTTTCAGTACTAGGCATATATTGGGTATAAAAATTCGTAATTTCAAGCTGCGAATACGTGCAGAGAGCCAGAATTTGGCTCCAAAATATGGCTCAGGCCTCGAAATTGGGATATTTGGGATATTTCGAAAACTGCAGGGGAGTTTGTGCAAAATGTGACTCACTGCCACTATCAGGACTTGGCATATGTTGTGTATAAAAAGTCATAAATTCAATCTGCGAATACGTGCATAGAGCCAGAATTTGGCTCCAAAATATGGCTCAGGCCTCGAAATTGGGATGTTCGGGATATTTTGAAAACTGCAGGGTGGTTTGGGAGAAATATGACTAAACGTCGCTTTCAGTACTTGGCATATGTTGGGTATATAAAACCGTAATTTCAAACTGCGAACACGTGCAGAGATCCAGAATTTGGCTCCAAAATATGGCTCGGGTCTCGAAATTAGCATGTTTGGGATATTTTAAAAACTGCAGGGAGCTTTGGGACAAATGTGACCAAACGCAGCTATCAGTACTTGGCATAAGTTGGGTATAAAAATTCGTAATTTCAAACTGCGAGTACGTGTAGAGAGCCAGAATTTGGCTCCAAAATATGGCTCAGGCCTTGAAATTGAGATGTTTGGGATATTTTGAAAACTGCAGGGGGGATTGGGACAGATGTGACCAAACGCCGCTTTTAGTACTTGGCATATGTTGGGTATAAAAAGTCGTAATTTCAAACTGCGGATACGTGCAGAGAGCCAGAATTTGGCTACAAAATATGGCTCAGGCCTCGAAATTGAGATGTTTGGGATATTTTGAAAACTGCAGGAGAGTTTGCGCAAAATGTGACTCACAGCTACTTTCAGTACTTGGCATATGTTGGGTATAAAAAGTCGTAATATCAAAATATGAATACGTGCAGAGAGCCAGACGTTGGCTCGAAAATATGACTCAGGCCTCGATATTGGGATGTTTGGGATATTTAGAAAACTGCAGGGAGGTTTGGGACAAATGTTACCAAACGATGCTTTCAGTACTTGGCATATGTTGGGCATAAAAAAGTCGCAATTTCAATCTGCGAATACGTGCAGAGAGCCAGAATTTGGCTCCAAAATATGGCTCAGGCCTCGAAATTGGGATATTTGGAATATTTCGAAAACTGCAGGGGAGTTAGTGCAAAATGTGACTCACTGCCGCTTTCAGGACTTGGCATATGTTGGGTATAAAAAGTCGTAATTTCAAACTGCGAATACGTGCAGAGAGCCAGAATTTGGCTCCAAAATATGGCTCGGGTCTCGAAATTAGCATGTTTGGGATATTTTAAAAACTGCAGGGAGCTTTGGGACAAATGTGACCAAACGCAGCTATCAGTACTTGGCATAAGTTGGGTATAAAAATTCGTAATTTCAAACTGCGAGTACGTGTAGAGAGCCAGAATTTGGCTCCAAAATATGGCTCAGGCCTTGAAATTGAGATGTTTGGGATATTTTGAAAACTGCAGGGGGGATTGGGACAGATGTGACCAAACGCCGCTTTTAGTACTTGGCATATGTTGGGTATAAAAAGTCGTAATTTCAAACTGCGGATACGTGCAGAGAGCCAGAATTTGGCTACAAAATATGGCTCAGGCCTCGAAATTGAGATGTTTGGGATATTTTGAAAACTGCAGGAGAGTTTGCGCAAAATGTGACTCACAGCTACTTTCAGTACTTGGCATATGTTGGGTATAAAAAGTCGTAATATCAAAATATGAATACGTGCAGAGAGCCAGACGTTGGCTCGAAAATATGACTCAGGCCTCGATATTGGGATGTTTGGGATATTTAGAAAACTGCAGGGAGGTTTGGGACAAATGTTACCAAACGCCGCTTTCAGTACTTGGCATATGTTGGGCATAAAAAAGTCGCAATTTCAATCTGCGAATACGTGCAGAGAGCCAGAATTTGGCTCCAAAATATGGCTCAGGCCTCGAAATTGGGATATTTGGAATATTTCGAAAAGTGCAGGGGAGATAGTGCAAAATGTGACTCACTGCCGCTTTCAGGACTTGGCATATGTTGGGTATAAAAAGTCGTAATTTCAAACTGCGAATACGTGCAGAGAGCCAGAATTTGGCTCCAAAATATGGCTCAGGCCTCGAAAATGGGATGTTTGGGATATTTTGAAAACTGCAGGGAGGTTTTGGACAAATGTGACCAAACGTCTCTTTCAGTACTTGGCATATGTTAGGTATAAAAAAGTCGTAATTTCAAACTGCGAATACGTGCAGAGAGACAGAATTTGGCTTCAAAATATGGCTCCGGCCTCGAAATTGGGATATTTGGGATATTTTGTAAACTGAATGGAGGTTTGGGACAAATGTGACCAAACGCCGCTTTCAGTACATCGCATATGTTGGGAGTAAATATCGTAATATCAAACTTCGAATACTTGCAGAGAGCCAAAATTTGGCTCCAAAATATGGCTCAAACCTCGAAATTGGGATGTTTGGGATTTTTTGAAAACTGCAGGGGGGTTTGTGACAAATGTGACCAAACAACGTTTTCAGTACTTGGCATATGTTGGGTATAAAAAGTCGTAATTTCATACTGCGAATACATGCAGAGATCCAGAATTTGGCTACAAAATATGGCTCAGGCCTCGAAATTGGGATGTTTTGGATATTTTGAAAACTGCAAGGGAGTTTAGCGAAATGTGAGTCACTGCCGCTTTCAGTACTTGGCATATGTTGGGTATAAAAAGTCGTAACTTCAAACTGCGAATACGTGCAGAGAGCCAGAATTTGGCTCCAAAATATGGCTCAGGCCTTGAAATTGAGATGTTTGGGATATTTTGAAAACTGCAGGGGGGATTGGGACAGATGTGACCAAACGCCGCTTTGACTACTTGGCATATGTTGGGTATAAAAAGTCGTAATTTCAAACTGCGAATACGTGCAAAGAGTCAGAATTTGGCTACAAAATATGGCTCAGGCCTCGAAATTGAGATGTTTAGGATATTTTGAAAACTGCAGGGGAGATTGGGACAAATGTGACCAAACGCCGCTTTCAGTACTTGGCATATGTTGAGTATAAAATTCGCAATTTCAAACTGCGAATACGTGCAGAGACCCAGAATTTGGATCCAAATAATGGCTCAGGCCTCGAAATTGAGATATTTGGGATATTTTTGAAAACTGCAGGGGAGTTTGTGCCAAATGTGACTCAATGCCGCTCTCAGGACTTGGCATATGTTGGGTATAAAAAGTCGTAATTTCAAACTGCGAATACGTGCAGAGAACCAGAATTTGGCACCAAAATATGCCTCAGGCCTCGAAATTGGGATATTTGGGATACTTTAAAAACTGCAGGGAGGTTTGGGACATTTGTGACCAAACACCGCTTTCAGGACTTGGCATATGTTGGGTATAAAAAAGTCGTAATTTCAAACTGTGAATACGTGCAGAGAGCCAGAATTTGGTTCCAAATTATAGCTCAGGCCTAAAAATTAGGATATTTGGGATATTTTGAAAACTGCAGGGGAGTTTGTGCAAAATGTGACTCACTGCTGCTTTCAGTACTAGGCATATATTGGGTATAAAAATTCGTAATTTCAAGCTGCGAATACGTGCAGAGAGCCAGAATTTGGCTCCAAAATATGGCTCAGGCCTCGAAATTGGGATATTTGGGATATTTCGAAAACTGCAGGGGAGTTTGTGCAAAATGTGACTCACTGCCACTATCAGGACTTAGCATATGTTGGGTATAAAAAGTCGTAAATTCAATCTGCGAATACGTGCATAGAGACAGAATTTGGCTGCAAAATATGGCTCAGGCATCGAAATTGGGATGTTTAGGATATTTTGAAAACTGCAGGGAGGTTTGGGACAAATATGACCAAACGCCGCTTTCAGTACTTGGCATATGTTGGGTATATATAGCCATAATTTCAAACTGCGAATACGTGCAGAGAGCCAGAATTTGGCTCCAAAATATGGCTCAGGCCTCGAAATTGGGATGTTTGGGATATTTTGAAAACTGCAGGGGGGATTGAGACAAATGTGACCAAACGCATTTGCATATGTTGGGTATAAAAAAGTCGTAATTTCAAAATGCGAATACGTGCAGAGAGCCAGAATTTGGCTCCAAAATATAGCTCAGGCCTCGAAATTGGGATATTTGGGATATTTCGAAAACTGCAGGGGAGTTTGTGCAAAATGTGACTCACTGCCACTTTCAGGACTTGGCATATGTTGGGTATAAAATTCATAAATTCAATCTGCGAATACGTGCATAGAGCCAGAATTTGGCTCCAAAATATGGCTCAGGCCTCGAAATTGGGATGTTCGGGATATTTTGAAAACTGCAGGGAGGTTTGGGACAAATATGACTAAACGTTGCTTTCAGTACTTGGCATATGTTGGGTATATAAAACCGTAATTTCAAACTGCGAATACGTGCAGAGATCCAGAATTTGGCTCCAAAATATGGCTCGGGTCTCGAAATTAGCATGTTTGGGATATTTTAAAAACTGCAGGGAGCTTTGGGACAAATGTGACCAAACGCAGCTATCAGTACTTGGCATAAGTTGGGTATAAAAAGTCGTAATTTCAAACTGCGAATACGTGTAGAGAGCCAGAATTTGGCTCCAAAATATGGCTCAGGCCTTGAAATTGAGATGTTTGGGATATTTTGAAAACTGCAGGGGGGATTGGGACAGATGTGACCAAACGCCGCTTTTAGTACTTGGCATATGTTGGGTATAAAAAGTCGTAATTTCAAACTGCGGATACGTGCAGAGAGCCAGAATTTGGCTACAAAATATGGCTCAGGCCTCGAAATTGGGATGTTTGGGATATTTTGAAAACTGCAGGAGAGTTTGCGCAAAATGTGACTCAGAGCTACTTTCAGTACTTGGCATATGTTGGGTACAAAAAGTCGTAATATCAAAATATGAATACGTGCAGAGAGCCAGACGTTGGCTCGAAAATATGACTCAGGCCTCGATATTGGGATGTTTGGGATATTTAGAAAACTGCAGGGAGGTTTGGGACAAATGTTACCAAACGCCGCTTTCAGTACTTGGCATATGTTGGGCATAAAAAAGTCGCAATTTCAAACTGCGAATACGTGCAGAGAGCCAGAATTTGGCTCCAAAATATGGCTCAGGCCTCGAAATTGGGATATTTGGAATATTTCGAAAACTGCAGGGGAGTTAGTGCAAAATGTGACTCACTGCCGCTTTCAGGACTTGGCATATGTTGGGTATAAAAAGTCATAAATTCAATCTGCGAATACGTGCATAGAGCCAGAATTTGGCTCCAAAATATGGCTCAGGCCTCGAAATATGGATGTTCAGGATATTTTGAAAACTGCAGGGAAGTTTGGGACAAATATGACTAAACGTCGCTTTCAGTACTTGGCATATGTTGGGTATATAAAACCGTAATTTCAAACTGCGAATACGTGCAGAGATCCAGAATTTGGCACCAAAATATGGCTCGGGTCTCGAAATTAGCATGTTTGGGATATTTTAAAAACTGCAGGGAGCTTTGGGACAAATGTTACCAAACGCCGCTTTCAGTACTTGGCATATGTTGGGTATATAAAACCGTAATTTCAAACTGCGAATACGTGCAAAGAGCCAGAATTTGGCTCCAAAATATGGCTCAAGCCTCGAAATTGGGATGTTTGGGATATTTTGAAAACTGCAGGGGGGATTGAGACAAATGTGACCAAACGCATTGGCATATGTTGGGTATAAAAAAGTCGTAATTTCAAAATGCGAATACGTGTAGAGAGCCAGAATTTGGCTCCAAAATATGGCTCAGGCCTCGAAATTGGGATATTTGGGGTATTTTGAAAACTGCAGGGGAGTTTGTGCAAAATGTGACTAACTGCTGCTTTCAGTACTTGGCATATTTTGGGTATAAAAAGTCGTAACTTCAAACTGCGAATACATGCAGAGAGCCAGAATTTGGCTCCAAAATATGGCTCAGGCCTCGAAATTGGGATATTTGGGATATTTCGAAAACTGCAGGGGAGTTTGTGCAAAATGTGACTCACTGCCGCTTTCAGGACTAGGCATATGTTGGGTATAAAAAGTCGTAATATCAATCTGCAAATACGTGCAGAGATCCAGAATTTGGCTCCAAAATATGCCGCAGGCCTCGAAATTGGGATGTTTGGGATATTTTGAAAACTGCAGGGAGGTTTCGGACATATGTGACCAAACGCCGCTTTCAGTACTTGGCATATGTTGGGTAAATAAAGTCGTAATTTCAAAGTGCCAATACGTGCAGAGAGCCAGAATTTTGCTCCAAACTATGGCTCAGGCCTCGAAATTAGCATGTTTGGGATATTTTGAAAACTGCAGGGAAGTTTAGGACAAATGTGACCAAACGCCGCTTTCAGTACTTTACATTTGTTGGGTTTAAAAAGTCGTAATTTCAAACTGCGAATACGTGCTGAGAGCCAGAATTTGCCTCCAAAATATGGCTCAGGCCTCGAAATTGGGATATTTGGGGTATTTTGAAAACTGCAGGGGAGTTTGTGCAAAATGTGACTAACTGCCACTTTCAGTACTTGGCATATGTTGGGTATAAAAAATCGTAATATCAAAATATGAATTCGTGCAGAGAGCCAGACGTTGGCTCCAAATTATGACTCAGGCCTCGAAATTGGGATATTTGGGATATTTTGAAAACTGCAGGGGAGTTTGTGCAAAATGTGACTCACAGCTGCTTTCAGTACTTGGTATATGTTGGGTATAAAACTCGTAATATCAAACTGCGAATACGTGCAAAGAGCCAGAATTTGGCTCCAAAATATGGCTCAGGCCTCGAAATTGGGATATTTGGGATATTTTAAAGACTGCAGGTGAGTTTGTGCAAAATGTGACTCACTGCTGCTTTCAGTACTAGGCATATATTGGGTATAAAAATAATTAATTTCAAGCTGCGAATACGTGCAGAGAGCCAGAATTTGGCTCCAAAATATGGCTCAGGCCTCGAAATTGGGATATTTGGGATATTTCGAAAACTGCAGGGGAGTTTGTGCAAAATGTGACTCACTGACACTTTCAGGACTTGGCATATGTTGGGTATAAAAAGTCATAAATTCAATCTGCGAATACGTGCATAGAGCCAGAATTTGGCTCCATAATATGGCTCAGGCCTCGAAATTGGGTTGTTCGGGATATTTTGAAAACTGCAGGGAGGTTTGGGACAAATATGACTAAACGTCGCTTTCAGTACTTGGCATATATGTTGGGTATATAAAACCGTAATTTCAAACTGCGAATACGTGCAGAGATCCAGAATTTGGCTCCAAAATATGGCTCGGGTCTCGAAATTAGCATGTTTGGGATATTTTAAAAACTGCAGGGAGCTTTGGGACAAATGTGACCAAACGCAGCTATCAGTACTTGGCATAAGTTGGGTATAAAAAGTCGTAATTTCAAACTGCGAATACGTGTAGAGAGCCAGAATTTGGCTCCAAAATATGGCTCAGGCCTTGAAATTGAGATGTTTGGGATATTTTGAAAACTGCAGGGGGGATTGGGACAGATGTGACAAAACGCCGCTTTTAGTACTAGGCATATGTTGGGTATAAAAAGTCTTAATTTCAAACTGCGGATACGTGCAGAGAGCCAGAATTTAGCTACAAAATATGGCTCAGGCCTCGAAATTGGGATGTTTGGGATATTTTGAAAACTGCAGGAGAGTTTGCGCAAAATGTGACTCACAGCTACTTTCAGTACTTGGCATATGTTGGGTATAAAAAGTCGTAATATCAAAATATGAATACGTGCAGAGAGCCAGACGTTGGCTCGAAAATATGACTCAGGCCTCGATATTGGGATGTTTGGGATATTTAGAAAACTGCAGGGAGGTTTGGGACAAATGTTACCAAACGCCGCTTTCAGTACTTGGCATATGTTGGGCATAAAAAAGTCGCAATTTCAAACTGCGAATACGTGCAGAGAGCCAGAATTTGGCTCCAAAATATGGCTCAGGCCTCGAAATTGGGATATTTGGAATATTTTGAAAACTGCAGGGGGGATTGGGACAGATGTGACCAAACGCCGCTTTTAGTACTTGGCATATGTTGGGTATAAAAAGTCGTAATTTCAAACTGCGGATACGTGCAGAGAGCCAGAATTTGGCTACAAAATATGGCTCAGGCCTCGAAATTGGGATGTTTGGGATATTTTGAAAACTGCAGGAGAGTTTGCGCAAAATGTGACTCACAGCTACTTTCAGTACTTGGCATATGTTGGGTATAAAAAGTCGTAATATCAAAATATGAATACGTGCAGAGAGCCAGACGTTGGCTCAAAAATATGACTCAGGCCTCGATATTGGGATGTTTGGGATATTTAGAAAACTACAGGGAGGTTTGGGACAAATGTTACCAAACGCCGCTTTCAGTACTTGGCATATGTTGGGCATAAAAAAGTCGCAATTTCAAACTGCGAATACGTGCAGAGAGCCAGAATTCGGCTCCAAAATATGGCTCAGGCCTCGAAATTGGGATATTTGGAATATTTCGGAAACTGCAGGGGAGTTAGTGCAAAATGTGACTCACTGCCGCTTTCACGACTTGGCATATGTTGGGTATAAAAAGTCGTAATTTCAAACTGCGAATACGTGCAGAGAGACAGAATTTGGCTCCAAAATATGGCTCAGGCCTCGAAATTGGGATGTTTGGGATATTTTGAAAACTGCAGGGAGGTTTTGGACAAATGTGACCAAACGTCTCTTTCAGTACTTGGCATATGTTAGGTATAAAAAAGTAGTAATTTCAAACTGCGAATACGTGCAGAGAGACAGAATTTGGCTTCAAAATATGGCTCCGGCCTCGAAATTGGGATATTTGGGATATTTTGTAAACTGAATGGAAGTTTGGGACAAATGTGACCAAACGCCGCTTTCAGTACATCGTATATGTTGGGAGTAAATATCGTAATATCAAACTTCGAATACTTGCAGAGAGCCAAAATTTGGCTCCATAATATGGCTCAAACCTCGAAATTGGGATGTTTGGGATATTTTGAAAACTGCAGGGGGGTTTGTGACAAATGTGACCAAACAACGTTTTCAGTACTTGGCATATGTTGGGTATTAAAAGTCGTAATTTCAAACTGCGAATACATGCAGAGAGCCAGAATTTGGCTACAAAATATAGCTCAGGCCTCGAAATTGGGATGTTTTGGATATTTTGAAAACTGCAAGGGAGTTTAGCAAAATGTGAGTCACTGCCGCTTTCAGTACTTGGCATAAGTTGGGTATAAAAATTCGTAACTTCAAACTGCGAATACGTGCAGAGACCCTGAATTTGGCTCCAAAATATGGCTCAGGCCTTGAAATTGAGATGTTTGGGATATTTTGAAAACTGCAGGGGGGATTGGGACAGATGTGACCAAACGCCGCTTTGACTACTTGGCATATGTTGGGTATAAAAAGTCGTAATTTCAAACTGCGAATACGTGCAAAGAGCCAGAATTAGGCTACAAAATATGGCTCAGGCCTCGAAATTGGGATATTTGGAATATTTCGAAAACTGCAGGGGAGTTTGTGCAAAATGTGACTCACTGCCGTTTTCAGGACTTGGCATATGTTGGGTATAAAAAGTCGTAAATTCAATCTGCGAATACGTGCATTGAGCCAGAATTTGGATGCAAAATATGGCTCAGGCATTGAAATTGGGATGTTTAGGATATTTTGAAAACTGCAGGGAGGTTTGGGACAAATATGACCAAACGCCGCTTTCAGTACTTGGCATATGTTGGGTATATAAAGCCATAATTTCAAACCGCGAATACGTGCAGAGAGCCAGAATTTGGCTCCAAAATATGGCTCAGGCCTCGAAATTGGGATGTTTGGGATATTTTGAAAACTGCAGGGGGGATTGAGACAAATGTGACCAAACGCATTGGCATATGTTGGATATAAAAAAGTCGTAATTTCAAAATGCGAATACGTGCAGAGAGCCAGAATTTGGTTCCAAAATATGGCTCAGGCCTCGAAATTGGGATATTTGGGGTATTTTGAAAACTGCAGGGGAGTTTATGCAAAATGTGACTAACTGCTGCTTTCAGTACTTGGCATATGTTGGGTATAAAAAGTAGCAACTTCAAACTGCGAATACATGCAGAGAGCCAGAATTTGGCTCCAAAATATGGCTCAGGCCTCGAAATTGGGATATTTGGGATATTTCGAAAACTGCAGGGGAGTTTGTGCAAAATGTGACTCACTGCCGCTTTCAGGACTAGGCATATGTTGGGTATAAAAAGTCGTAATTTCAATCTGCAAATACGTGCAGAGATCCAGAATTTGGCTCCAAAATATGCCGCAGGCCTCGAAATTGGGATATTTGGGATATTTTGAAAACTGCAGGGAGGTTTCGGACAAATGTGACCAAACGCCGCTTTCAGTACTTGGCATATGTTGGGTAAATAAAGTCGTAATTTGAAAGTGCCAATACGTGCAGAGAGCCAGAATTTTGCTCCAAACTATGGCTCAGGCCTCGAAATTAGCATGTTTGGGATATTTTGAAAACTGCAGGGAAGTTTAGGACAAATGTGACCAAACACGGCTTTCAGTACTTTACATTTGTTAGGTTTAAAAAGTCGTAATTTCAAACTGCGAATACGTGCTGAGAGCCAGAATTTGCCTCCAAAATATGGCTCAGGCCTCGAAATTGAGATGTTTAGGATATTTTGAAAACTGCAGGGGAGATTGGGACAAATGTGACCAAACGCCGCTTTCAGTACTTGGCATATGTTGGGTATAAACAAGTCGCAATTTCAAACTGCGAATACGTGCAGAGAGCCAGCATTTTATTCCAAAACATGGCTAAGGCCTCGAAATTGGGATATTTGGGATATTTTGAAAACTGCAGGGGAGTTTGTATAAAATGTGACTCACTGCTGCTTTCAGTACTTGGCATATGTTGGGTATAAAAAGTCATAATTTCAATCTGCGAATACGTGCATAGAGCCAGAATTTGGCTCCAAAACATAGCTCAGGCCTCGAAATTGGGATATTTGGGATATTTCGAAAACTGCAGGGGGGTTTGGGACAAATATGACCAAACGCCGCTTTCAAAACTTGGCAAATGTTGGGTATAAAAAGTCGTAATTTCAAAGTGCGAATACGTGCAGAGAGCCAAAATTTGGCTCCAAAATATGGCTCAGGCGTCGAAATTGGGATATTTGGGATATTTCGAAAACTGCAGGGTAGTTTGTGCAAAATGTGACTCACTGCTGCTTTCAGGACTAGGCATATGTTGGGTATAAAAAGTCGTAAATTCAATTTGCGAATACGTGCATAGAGCCAGAATTTGGCTCCAAAATACGGCTCAGGTCACGAAATTGGGATATTTGGGATATTTTGAAAACTGCAGGGGAGTTTGTGCGAAATGTGAATCACTTCCGCTTTCAAGACTTGGCATATGTTGGGTGTAAAAAGTCGTAATTTCTATCTGCGAATACGTGCATAGAGCCAGAATTTGGCTCGAAAATATGGCTCAGGTCTCGAAATTGGGATGTTTGGGATATTTTGAAAACTGCTGGGAGGTTTGGAACCAATGTGATTTAACGCCACTTTCAGTACTTGGCATATGTTGGGTATAAAAAGTCGTAATTTCAATCTGCGAATACGTGCATAGAGCCAGAATTTGGCTCCAAAATTTGGCTCAGACCTCGAAATTGGGATGTTTGGGATATTTTGAAAACTTCATTGGGGGTTTGGGACAAATGTGACCAAACGCCGCTTTCAGTACTTGGCATATGTTGGGCATAAAAAAGTCGTAATTTCAAACTGCGAATACGTGCAGAGAGCCAGAATTTGGCTCCAAAATATGGTTTAGGCCTCGAAATTGGGATGTTTGGGATATTTTGAAAACTGCAGGATAGTTTGTGCAAAATGTGTCCCACTTCTGCTTTCAGTACTTAGCATATGTTGGGTATAAAAATCGTAATATCAAACTTCGAATACTTGCAGTGAGCGAAAATTTGGTTCCAAAATAAGACTCAGGCCTCGAAATTGGGATATTATGGATATTTTGAAAACTGCAGCGGAGTTTGTGCAAAATGTGACTCACTGCTGCTTTCAGTACCTGGAATATGTTGGGTGTAAAAAGTCGTAATTTCAAACTGCGAATACGTGCAGAGAGCAAGAATTTGGCTCCAAAATATGGCTCAGGCGTCGAAATTTGGATGTTTGGGATATTTCGAAAACTGCAGGGGAGTTTGTGCAAAATGTGAATCAATGCCGTTTTCAGGACATGGCATATGTTGGGTATAAAAAGTCGTAATTTCAAACTGCGAATACGTGCAGAGAGCCAGAACTTGGCTCCAAAATATGGCACAGGCCTCGAAATTAGGACGTTTGGGATATTTTGAAAACTGCAGTGAGATTTGGGACACATGTGACCAAACGCGCTTTTAGAACTTGGCATATGTTGGGTATAAAAAGTAGTAATTTCAAACTGCGAACACGAGCAGAGTCCGAATTTGGCTCCAAAATATGGCTCAAGCCTCGAAATTGAGATGTTTGGGATATTTTGAAAACTGCATGGGGGATTGGGACAAATGTGACCAAACGCCGCTTTCAGTACTTTGCATATGTTGGGTATAAAAAGTCGTAATTTCAAACTGCGAATACGTGCAGAGAGCCAGAATTTGGCTTCAAAATATGGCTCTGGCCTCGAAATTGGGATATTTGGGATATTTCGAAAACTGCAGGGGAGTTTGTGCAAAATGTGACTCACTGCCGCTTTCAGGACTTGGCATATGTTGGGTGTAAAAAGTCGTAATTTCTATCTGCGAATACGTGCATAGAGCCAGAATTTGGCTCGAAAATATGGCTCAGGTCTCGAAATTGGGATGTTTGGGATATTTTGAAAACTGCTGGGAGGTTTGGAACCAATGTGATTTAACGCCACTTTCAGTACTTGGCATATGTTGGGTATAAAAAGTCGTAATTTCAATCTGCGAATACGTGCAGAGAGCCAATATTTGGTTCCAAAATACGGCTCAGGCCTCGAAATTGGGATGTTTGGGATATTTTGAAAACTGCAGGGGAGTTTGTGCAAAATGTGACTCACTGCCACTTTCAGGAGTTGGCATATGTTGGGTATAAAAAGTCGTAATATCAAACTGTGAATACGTGCAGAGATCCAGACGTTGACTCCAAAATATGGCTTGGACCTCGATATTGGGATGTTTGGGATATTTTGAAAACTGCAGGGAGGTTTGGGACAAGTGTGACAAAACGCCGCTTTCAGTACTTTGCTTATTTTGGGTATAAAAAAGTCGTAATTTCAAACTGCGAATACGTGCAGAGAGCCAAAATTTGGCTCCAAAATATAGCTCAGGCCTCGAAATTGGGATATTTGGGATATTTCGAAAACTGTAGGGGAGTTTGTGCAAAATGTGACTCACTTCCGCTTTCAGGACTTGGCATATGTTGGGTATAAAAAGTCGTAATTTCTATCTGCGAATACGTGCATAGAGCCAGAATTTCGCTCGAAAATATGGCTCAGGTCTCGAAATTGGGATGTTTGGGATATTTTGAAAACTGCAGGGAGGTTTGGGACAAATGTGAAGAAACGCCGCTTTCAGTACTTGGCATATGTTGGGTATATAAAGTCGTAATTTCAAACTGCGAATACGTGCAGAGAGCCAGAATTTGGCTCCAAAATATTGCTCAGGCCTCGAAATTGATATGTTTTGGTTATTTTGAAAACTGCAGGGGGGATTGGGACAAATGTGATCAAACGCCGCTTTCAGTACTTGGCATATGTTGAGTATAAAATTAGCAATTAAAAACTGCTAATACGTGCAGAGACCCAGAATTTGGCTCCAAATAATGGGTCAGGCCTCAAAATTGGGATATTTGGGATATTTCGAAAACTGCAGGGGAGTTTGTGCAAAATGTGACTCAATGCCGCTTTCAGGACATGGCATATGTTGGGTATAAAATGTCGTAATTTCAAACTGCGAATACCTGCATAGAACCAGAGTTTGGCTCCAAAATACTGCTCAGGCCTCGAAATTGGGATGTTTGGGATATTTTGAAAACTGCAAGGAGGTTTGGGACAAATGTGACTCTCAACCGCTTTCAGTACTTGGCATATATTGGGTATAAAAAATCGTAATTTCAAACTGCGAATACGTGCAGAGAGCCAGAATTTGGCTCCAAAATGTGAATCAGGCCTTAAAATTGGGATGTTTGGGATATTTTTAAAACTGCAGGGGAGTTTGTGCGAAATGTGACTCACTGCTGCCTTTAGGGCTTGGCATATGTTGGGTAAAAAAATGTCGTAATTTCAAACCGCGAATACGTGCATAGAGCCAGAATTTGGCTCCAAAATATGGCTCAGGCCTCGAAATTGGGATGTTTGGGATATTTTGAAAACTGCAGGGGGGGGGGGGGGTTTGGGACAAATGTTACCAAACGCCACATTCAGTACTTGGCATATATTGGGTATAAAAAAGTCGTAATTTCAAACTGCGAATACGTGCAGAGAGCCAGAGTTTGGCTCCAAAATATGGCTCAGGCCTCGAAATTGGGATGTTTGGGATATTTCGAAAACTGCAGGGGAGTTTGTGCAAAATTTGACTCACTGCCGCTTTCATGACTTGGCATATGTTGGGTATAAAAAGGTAATTTTATACTGCGAATACGTGCATAGAGCTAGAATTTGGCTCAAAAATATTGGTCTGTCCTCGAAATTGGGATGTTTGGGATATTTTGAAAACTCCAGGGGGGTTTGGGACCAATATGACCAAACGCCGCTTTCAGAACTTGGCGTATGTTGGGTGTAAAAAGTCGTAATTTTAAACTGCGAATACGAGCAGAGAGCTTCAATTTGGCTCGAAAATATGGCTCAGGCCTCGAAAGTGGGATGTTTGGGATATTTTGAAAACTGCAGGGGAGTTTGTGCAAAATGTGACTCACTGCCGCTTTCAGTTCATGGCATATGTTGGGTATAAAAAGTCGTAATATCAAACTGCGAATACTTGCAGAGAGCCAAAATTTGGCTACTAAATATTGCTCAGGCCTCGAAATTTGGTTATTTGGGATATTTTAAAAACTGCAGGGGAGTTTGTGCAAAATGTGACTCACTGCTGCTTTTAGTACTTGGCATATGTTGGGTATAAAAAGTCGTAATTTCAAACTGCGAATACGGGCAGAGAGCCAGAATTTGGCTCCAAAATATGGCTCAGGCGTCGAAATTGGGATATTTGGGATATTTCGAAAACTGCAAGGGAGTTTATGCGAAATGTGACTCACTGCCGCTTTCAGGACTTGGCATATGTTGGGTAAAAAATGGCGTAATTTCAAACCGCGAATACGTGCATAGAGCCTGATTTTTGCTCCAAAATATGGCTCAGGCACCGAAATTGGGATGTTTGGGATATTTTGAAAACTACAGGGGGGGGGGGGTTTGGGACAAATGTGACCAAACGCCTCGTTCAGTACTGGGCATATGTTGGGTACAAAAAAGTCGTTATTTCAAACTGCGAATACGTTCAGAGAGCCAGAATTTGGCTCCAAAATATGGCTCAGGCCTCGAAATTGGGATATTTGGGATATTTCGAAAACTGCAGGGGAGTTTGTGTGAAATGGGGCTCACTGCCGCTTTCAAGACTTGGCATATGTTGGGTATAAAAAGTCGTAATTTCAAACCGCGAATACGTGCATAGAGCCAGAATTTTGCTCCAAAATATGGCTCACGCCTCAAAATTGGGATGTTTGGGATATTTTGAAAACTGCAGGGGGGGTTTGGGACAAATGTGACCAAACGCCGCGTTCAGTACTGGGCATATGTTGGGTATAAAAAAGTCGTAATTTCAAACCGCGAATACGTGCATAGAGCCAGAATTTTGCTCCAAAATATGGCTCAGGCCTCGAAATTGGGATGTTTGGGATATTTTGAAAACTGCATGGGGGATTGAGACAAATGTGACCAAACGCCGCTTTCAGTACTTGGCATATGTTGGGTATATAAATTCATAAATTCAAACTGCGAATACGTGCACAGAGCCAGAATATAGCTCCAAAATATGGCTCATGCCTCGAAATTGAGATCTTTGTGATATTTTGAAAACTGCAGGGAGGTTTGGGACAAATGTGACCAAACGACACTTTCAGTACTTGGCATATGTTGGGTATAAAAAAGTGGTAATTTTAAACTGCGAATACGTGCAGAGAGCCAGAATTTGGCTCCAAAATAGGGCTCAGGCCTCAAAATTGGGATATTTATGATATTTCAAAAACTGCAGGGGAGTTTGTGCGAAATGTGACTCACTGCCGCTTTCAGGACTTGGCATATGTTGGGTATAAAAAGTCGTAATTTCAATCTGCGAATACGTGCAGAGAGCCAATATTTGGTTCCAAAATATGGCTCAGACCTCGAAATTGGAATGTTTGGGATATTTCGAAAACTGCAGGGGAGTTTGTGCAAAATGTGACTCACTGCCGCTTTCAGTACTTGGCATATGTTGGGTATAAAAAGTCGTAATATCAAACTGCGAATACTTGCAGAGAGCCAAAATTTGGCTCCAAAATATTGCTCAGGCCTCGAAATGGGGATATTTGGGATATTTTGAAAACTGCAGGCGAGTTTGTGCAAAATGTGACTCACTGCTGCTTTCAGTACTTGGCATATGTTGGGTATAAAAATTCGTAATTTCAAACTGCGAATACGTGCAGAGAGCCAGAATTTGGCTCCAAAATATGGCTCAGGCGTCGAAATTGTAATAAATGGGATATTTCGAAAACTGCAAGGGATTTGTGCAAAATGTGACTCACTGCCGTTTTCAGGAATTGGCATATATTGGGTATAAAAAGTCGTAATTTCAATCTGCGAATACATGCATAGAGCCAGAATTTGGCTCAAAAACATTGCTCCGTCCTCGAAATTGGGATTTTTGGGATATTTTAAAAACTCCAGGGGGGTTTGGGACCAATATGAGCAAACGCCGCTTTCAGAACTTGGCATATGTTGGGTATAAAAAGTCGTAATTTCAAACATCGAATACGTGCAGAGAGCTTGAATTTGGCTCCAAAATATGGCTCAGGCCTCGAAATTGGGATATTTGGGTTATTTTAAAAACTCCAGGGGGGTTTGGGACCAATATGAGCAAACGCCGCTTTCAGAACTTGGCATATGTTGGGTATAAAAAGTCGTAATATCAAACTGCGAATACTTGCAGAGAGTTAAAACTTGGCTCCAAAATATTGCTCAGGCCTCGAAATTGGGATATTTGGGTTATTTTGAAAACTGCAGGGGAGTTTCAGCAAAATGTGACTCACTGCTGCTTTCAGTACTTGGCATATGTTGGGTATAAAAAGTCGTAATTTCAATCTGCGAATACGTGCATAGAGCCAGAATTTTCCTCCAAAATATGGTTCAGGCCTCGAAATGGGGATGTTTGGGATATTTTGAAAACTGCAGGGGGGGATTGGGACAAATGTGACCACATGCCGCGTTCAGTACTGGGCATATGTTGGGTATAAAAAAGTCGTAATTTAAAACTGCGAATACGTGCAGAGAGCCAGAATTTGGCTCCAAAATATGGCTCAGGCCTCAAAATTGGGATATTTATGATATTTCAAAAACTGCAGGGGAGTTTGTGCGAAATGTGACTCACTGCCGCTTTCAGGACTTGGCATATGTTGGGTATAAAATGTCGTAATTTCAAACCGCGAATACATGCATAGAGCCAGAATTTGGCTCCAAAATATATCCCAGGCCTCGAAATTGGGATGTTTGGGATATTTTGAAAACTGCAGGGGGGGTTTGGGACAAATGTGACCAAACGCCGCTTTCAGTACTTGGCATATGTTGGGCATAAAAAAGTCGTATTTTCAAACTGCGAATATGTACAGAGAGCCAGAATTTGGCTCGAAAATATTGCTCAGTCCTCGAAAATGGGATATTTGGGATATTTCGAAAACTGCAGGGGAGTTTGTGCGAAATGTGACTCACTGCCGCTTTCAGTACTTGGCATATGTTGGGTATAAAAAGTCGTAATATCAAACTGCGAATACTTGCAGAGAGCCAAAATTTGGCTCCAAAATATTGCTCAGGCCTCGAAATTGGGATATTTGGGATATTTTGAAAACTGCAGGCGAGTTTGTGCAAAATGTGACTCACTGCTGCTTTCAGTACTTGGGATATGTTGGGTATAAAAAGTCGTAATTTCAAACTGCGAATACGTGCAGAGAGCCAGAATTTGGCTCCAAAATATGGCTCAGGCGTCGAAATTGTAATATTTGGGATATTTCGAAAAGTGCAAGGGATTTGTGCAAAATGTGACTCACTGCCGTTTTCAGGAATTGGCATATGTTGGGTATAAAAAGTCGTAATTTCAATCTGCGAATACGTGCATAGAGCCAGAATTTGGCTCAAAAACATTGCTCCGTCCTCGAAATTGGGATTTTTGGGATATTTTAAAAACTCCAGGGGGGTTTGGGACCAATATGAGCAAACGCCGCTTTCAGAACTTGGCATATGTTGGGTATAAAAAGTCGTAATTTCAAACATCGAATACGTGCAGAGAGCTTAAATTTGGCTCCAAAATATGGCTCAGGCCTCGACAGTGGGATGTTTGGGATATTTTGAAAACTGCAGGGGAGTTTGTGCAAAATGTGACTTACTGCAGCTTTCAGTACTTGGCATATGTTGGGTATAAAAAGTCGTAATATCAAACTGCGAATACTTGCAGAGAGCCAGAATTTTCCTCCAAAATATGGTTCAGGCCTCGAAATGGGGATGTTTGGGATATTTTGAAAACTGCAAGGGGGGATTGGGACAAATGTGACCACATGCCGCGTTCAGTACTGGGCATATGTTGGGTATAAAAAAGTCGTAAATTAAAACTGCGAATACGTGCAGAGAGCCAGAATTTGGCTCCAAAATATGGCTCAGGCCTCGAAATTGGGATATTTTGCATATTTCGAAAAGTGCAAGGGAGTTTGTGCGAAATGTAACTCACTGCCGCTTTCAGAACTTGGCATATGTTTGGTATAAAATCTCGTAATTTCAAACCGCGAATACGTGCATAGAGCCAGAATTTGGCTCCAAAATATGGCTCAGGCCTCGATATTGGGATGTTTGGGATATTTTGAAAACTGCAGGGGGGGTTTGGGACAAATGTGACCAAACGCCGCTTTCTGTACTTGGTATATGTTGGGTATAAAAAAGTCGTAATTTCAAACTCTGAATACGTGCAGAGAGCCAGAATTTAGCTCGAAAATATGGCTCAGGCCTCGAAATTGGGATGTTTGTCATATTTTGAAAACTGCAGGGGGGATTGAGACAAATATGACCAAACGCCGCTTTTAGTACTTGGCATATGATGGGTATAAAAAAGTGGTAATTTCAAACTGCGAATACGTGCAGAGAGCCAGAATTTGGCTCCAAAATATGGCTCAGGCCTCAAAATTGGGATATTTTTGATATTTCAAAAACTGCAGGGGAGTTTGTGCGAAATGTGACTCTGCCGATTTCAGGACATGGCATATGTTGGGTATAAAATGTCGTAATTTCAAACCGCGAATACATGCATAGAGCCAGAATTTGGCTCAAAAATATTGCCCAGGCCTCGAAATTGGGATGTTTGGGATATTTTGAAAACTGAAGGGAGGGTTTGGGACAAATGTGACCAAACGCCGCTTTCAGTACTTGGCATATGTTGGGCATAAAAAAGTCGTATTTTCAAACTGCGAATATGTGCAGAGAGCCAGAATTTGGCTCGAAAATAATGCTCAGTCCTCGAAAATGGGATATTTGGGATATTTCGAAAACTGCAGGGGAGTTTGTGCGAAATGTGACTCACTGCCGCTTTCAGTACTTGGCATATGTTGGGTATAAAAATCGTAATATTAAACTGCGAATACGTGGAGAGAGACAGAATTTGGCTCCATAATATGGCTCAGGCCTCAATATTGGGATATTTGAGATATTTCGAAAACTGCAGGGGAGTTTGTGCAAAATTTGACTTACTGCCGCTTTCAGGAATTGGCATATGTTGGGTATAAAAAGTCGTAATTTCAATCTGCGAATACGTGCAGAGAGCCAATATTTGGTTCCAAAATATGGCTCAGGCCTCGAAATTGGAATGTTTGGGATATTTTGAAAACTGCAGGGGAGTTTGTGCAAAATGTGACTCACTGCCGCTTTCAGTACTTGGCATATGTTTGGTATAAAAAGTCGTAATATCAAACTGCGAATACGTGCATAGAGCCAGAATTTGGCTCAAAAACATTGCACCGTCCTCGAAATTGGGATTATTGGGATATTTTAAAAACTCCAGGGGGGTTTGGGACGAATATGAGCAAACGCCGCTTTCAGAACTTGGCATATGTTGGTTATAAAAAGTCGTAATTTCAAACATCAAATACGTGCAGAGAGCTTGAATTTGGCTCCAAAATATGGCTCAGGCCTCGAAAGTGGGATGTTTGGGATATTTTGAAAACTGCAGGGGAGTTTGTGCAAAATGTGACTTACTGCCGCTTTCAGTACTTGGCATATGTTGGGTATAAAAAGTCGTAATATCAAACTGCGAATACTTGCAGAGAGCCAAAATTTGGCTCCAAAATATGGCTCAGGCCTCGAAATTGGGATATTTTGGATATTTCGAAAAGTGCAGGGGAGTTTGTGCGAAATGTAACTCACTGCCGCTTTCAGAACTTGGCATATGTTTGGTATAAAATCTCGTAATTTCAAACCGCGAATACGTGCATAGAGCCAGAATTTGGCTCGAAAATATGGCTCAGGCCTCGATATTGGGATGTTTGGGATATTTTGAAAACTGCAGGGGGGGTTTGGGACAAATGTGACCAAACGCCGCTTTCTGTACTTGGTATATGTTGGGTATAAAAAAGGCGTTATTTCAAACTGTGAATATGTGCAGAGAGCCAGAATTTAGCTCGAAAATATGGCTCAGGCCTCGAAATTGGGATGTTTGTGATATTTTGAAAACTGCAAGGGGGATTGGGACAAATGTGAGCACATGCCGCGTTCAGTACTGGGCATATGTTGGGTATAAAAAAGTCGTAATTTAAAACTGCGAGTACGTGCAGAGAGCCAGAATTTGGCTCCAAAATATGGCTCAGGCCTTGAAATTGGGATATTTTGGATATTTCGAAAAGTGCAGGGGAGTTTGTGCGAAATGGGACTCACTGCTGCTTTCAAGACTTGGCATATGTTGGGTATAAAATGTCGTAATTTCAAACCGCGAATACGTATATAGAACCAGAATTTGGCTCCAAAATATGGTTCAGGCTTCGAAATGGGGATGTTTGTGATATTTTGAAAACTGCAGGGAGGGTTTGGGACAAATGTGACCAAACGCCGTTTTCAGTACTTGGTATATGTTGGGTATAAAAAAGTCGTAGTTTGAAACTGCGAATACGTGCAGAGAGCCTGAATTTGGCTCCAAAATATAGCTCAGGCCTCGAAATTAGGATATTTGGGATATTTCGAAAATTGCAGGGAGGTTTGGGACAAATGTGATCAAACGCCTCTTTCAGTACTTGACATATGTTGGGAATAAAAAGTCGTAATTTCAAACTGCGAATACGTGCAGAGAGCCAGAATTTGGCTCCAAAATATGACTCAGGCCTCAAAATAGGGATATTTGGTATATTTCGAAAACTGCAGTGGAGTTTGTGCGAAATGTGACTCACTGCCGCTTGCAGGACTTGGCATGTGTTGGGTATAAAATCTCGTAATTTCAAACCACGAATACGTGCATAGAGCCAGAATTTGGCTCCAAAATTTGGCTTAGGCCTCGAAATAGGGATGTTTGGGATATTTTGAAAACTACAGGGGGGGGGGGGGTTGGGACAAATGTGACCATATGCCGCGTTCAGTACTTGGCATATGTTGGGTATAAAAAAGTCGTAATTTCAAACTGCGAATACGTGCAGAGAGCCAGCATTTGGCTCCAAAATATTGCTCAGTCCTCGAAATTGGGATGTTTGGGATATTTTGAAAACTGCAGGGGGGTTTGGGACAAATTTGACAAAACGCCGCTTTCAGAACTTGGCATATGTTGGGTATAAAAAGTCGTAATTTCAAACTGCGAATACGTGCAGAGAGCTTGAATTTGGCTCCAAAATATGGCTCAGGCCTCGAAATTGGGATATTTGGGATATTTTGAAAACTGCAGGGGAGTTTGTGCTAAATGTGACTCACTGCTGCTTTTAGTACTTGGCATATGTTGGGTATAAAAAGTCGAAATTTCAAACTGCGAATACGTGCAGAGAGCCAGAATTTGGCTCCAAAATATGGCTCAGGTTTCGAAATTAGGATATTTGGGATATTTCGAAAACTGCAAGGGAGTTTGTTCAAAACATGACTCACTGCCTCTTTAAAGGACTTGGCATATGTTTGAATAAAGTCGTAATTTCAAACTGCGAATACGGACAGAGAGCCAGAATTTGGCTCCAAAATATGGCTCGGGCGTCGAAATTGGGATGTTTGGGATATTTTGAAAACTGCAGGGGGCTTTGGGACAAATTTGACCAAACGTCGCTTTCAGTACTTGGCATATGTTGGGTATATAAACTCGTAATTTCAAACTGAGAATACGTGCAGAGAGCCAGAATTTGGCTTCAACATATGGATCAGGCCTCAAAATTGGGATATTTGGGATATTTTGAAAACTGCAGGGGAGTTTGTGTGAAATGTGACTCACTGCCTCTTTAAGGACTTGGCATATGTTTGAATAAAGTCGTAATTTCAAACTGCGAATACGGACAGAGAGCCAGAATTTGGCTCCAAAATATGGCTCGGGCGTCGAAATTGGGATGTTTGGGATATTTTGAAAACTGCAGGGGGCTTTGGGACAAATTTGACCAAACGTCGCTTTCAGTACTTGGCATATGTTGCCTATAAAATGTCGTAATTTCAAACCGCGAATACGTGCATAGAGCCAGAATTTGGCTCCATAATATTGCTCAGGCCTCGAAATTGGGATGTTTGGGATATTTTGAAAACTGTAGTGGGGGTTTGGGACAAATGTGACCAAACGCCTCTTTCAATACTTGGCATATATTGGGCATAAAAAAGTCGTAATTTCAAACTGCGAATACGTGCAGAGAGCCAGAATTTGGCTCCCAAATATTGCTCAGGCCTCGAAATTGGGATATTTGGGATATTTTGAAAACTGCAGTGCAGTTTGTGCGAAATGTGACACACTGCCGCTTTCAGGACACGGCATATGTTGGGTATAAAATCACGTAATTTCAAACCGCGAATACGTGCATAGAGCCAGAATTTGGCTCCAAAATGTGGCTCAGGCCTCGATATTGTGTTGTTTGGGATATTTTGAAAACTGCAGGGAGGTTTGGGACAAATGTAACCAAACGCCGTATTCAGTTCTTGGCATATGTTGGGTATAAAAAAATCGTAATTTCAAACTGCGAATATCTGCAGAGAGCCAGAATTTGGCTCCAAAATATGGCTCAGGCCTCGAAATTGCGATATTAAGGATATTTTGAAAACTGCAGGGGGGTTTGGGACAATATGACCAAACGCCGCTTTTAGAACTTGGCATATGTTGGGTATAAAAAGTCGTAATTTCAAACTGCGAATACGTGCAGAGAGCTTGAATTTGGATCCAAAATATGGCTGAGGCCTTGAAATTGGGATATTTTGGATATTTCGAAAACTGCAGGGGAGTTTGTGCGAAATGGGACTCACTGCCGCTTTCAAGACTTGCCATATGTTGGGTATAAAATGTCGTAATTTCAAACCGCGAATACGTGCATAGAGCCAGAGTTTGGCTCCAAAATATGGCTCAGGCCTCGAAATTGGGATGTTTGTGATATTTTGAAAACTGCAGGGAGGGTTTGGGACAAATGCGACCAAACGCTGCTTTCAGTACTTGGCATATGTTGGGTATAAAAAGTCGTAATTTCAAACTGCGAATACGTGCAGAGAGCCAGAATTTGGCTCCAAAATATGGCTTAGGCCTCAAAATGGGGATATTTAAGATATTTCGAAAACTGCAAGGTTTTTTGTGCGAAATGTGACTCACTGCCGCTTTCAGAACTTGGCATATGTTGGGTATAAAATCTCGTAATTTCAAACCGCGAATACGTGCATAGAGCCAGAATTTGGCTCCAAAATATGGCTCAGGCCTCGAAATTGGAATGTTTGGGATATTTTGAAAACTGCAGGGGGGGGGGGGTTTGGGACGAATGAGACCAAACGCCGCTTTCTGTACTTGGTATTTGTTGGGTATAAAAAAGTCGTAATTTCAAACTGCGAATACGTGCAGAGAGCCAGAATTTAACTCCAAAATATGGCTCAGGCCTCGAAATTGGGATGTTTGGGATATTTTGAAAACTGCAGGGGGGATTGAGACAAATGTGACCAAACGCCGCTTTCAGTACTTGGCATATGTTGGGTATAAAAAAGTGGTAATTTCAAACTGCGAATACGTGCAGAGAGCCAGAATTTGGCTCCAAAATATGGCTCAGGCCTCAAAATTGGGATATTTATGATATTTCAAAAACTGCAAGGAAGTTTGTGCGAAATGTGACTCACTGCCGCATTAGGACTTGGCATATGTTGGGTATAAAATGTCGTAATTTAAAACCGCGAATACATGCATAGAGCCAGAATTTGGCTCCAAAATATTGCTCAGGCCTCGAAATATGGATGTTTGGGATATTTTGAAAACTGCAGGGGGGGGGGGGTTTGGGACAAATGTGACCAAACGCCGCTTTCACTACTTGGCATATGTTGGGCATAAAAAAATCGTATTTTCAAACTGCGAATACGTGCAGAGAGCCAGAATTTGGCTCGAAAATATTGCTCAGTCCTTGAAATTGGGATATTTGGGATATTTCGAAAACTGTAGGAGAGTTTGTGCGAAATGTGACTCATTGCCGGTTTCAGGACTTGGCATATGTTGGGTATAAAATGTCGTAATTTCAAACCGCGAATACGTGCATAGAGCTAGAATTTTGCTCCAAAATATGGCTCAGGCCTCGAAATTGGGATGTTTGGGATATTTTGAAAACTGCAGGAGGGTTTGGGACAAAGGTTACCAAACGCCGCTTTCAGTACTTGCATATATTGGGTATAAAAAAGTCGTAATTTCAAACTGAGAATACGTGCAGAGAGTCAGAGTTTGGCTCCAAAATATGGCTCAGGCCTCGAAATTGGGATGTTTGGGATATTTCGAAAACTGCAAGGGAGTTTGTGCAAAATGTGACTCACTGCCGCTTTCAGTACTTGGCATATGTTGGGTATAAAAATCGTAATATTAAACTGCGAATACGTGCAGAGAGCCAGAATTTGGCTCCAAAATATTGCTCAGTCCTCGAAATTAGCATGTTTGGGATATTTTGAAAACTGCAGGGGGGTTTGGGACAAATTTGACCAAACGCCGCTTTCAGAACTTGGCATATGTTGGGTATAAAAAGTCGTAATTTCAAACTGCGAATTCGTGCGGAGAGCCATAATTTGGCTCCAAAATATGGCTCAGGCCTCGAAATTAGGATGTTTGGGATATTTTGAAAACTTCAGGGAGATTTGGGACACGTGACCAAACGCCGCTTACAGTACTTTGCATATGTTGGGTATAAAAAGTCGTAATTTCAAACTGCGAATACGTGCAGAGAGCCAGAACTTGGCTCAAAAATATGGCTCAGGCCACGAAATTGGGATGTTTGGGATATTTTGAAAACTGCAGGGGGGATTGAGACAAATGTGACCAAACGCCGCTTTCAGTACTTGGCATATGTTGGGTATAAAAAAGTGGTAATTTCAAACTGCGAATATGTGCAGAGAGCCAGAATTTGGCTCCAAAATATGGCTCAGGCCTCAAAATTGAGATATTTGGGATATTTCGAAAACTGCAGGGGAGTTTGTTCAAAATGTGACTCACTGCCGCTTTCAGTACTTAGCATATGTTGGGTATAAACAGTCGTAATTTCAAACTGCGAATACGTGCAGAGAGCCAGAATTTGGTTCCAAAATATGGCTCATGCCTTGAAATTGGGATGTTTGGGATATTTTGAAAACTGCGGGGGAGTTTGCGCAAATTGTGACTCACTGCCAGTTTCAGTACTTGGCATATGTTGGGTATAAAAAGTCGTAATATCAAAATATGAATACGTGCAGAGAGCCAGACGTTGGCTCCAAATTATGACTCAGGCCTCGATATTGGAATGTTTGGGATATTTAGAAAATTGCAGGGAGGATTGGGACAAATGTGACCAAACGCCGCTTTCAGTACTTGGCATATGTTGGGTTTTTATACCCAAGTATTTATAGTTTTTATGCCAAGTCGCAATTTCAAACTGCGAATACGTGCAAAGAGCCAGAATTTGGCTCCAAAACATGGCTAAGGCTTCGAAATTAGGATATTTGGGATATTTTAAAAACTGCAGGTGAGTTTGTGCAAAATGTGACTCACTGCTGCTTTCAGTACTAGGCATATATTGGGTATAAAAACTCGTAATTTCAAACTGCGAATACGTGCAGAGAGCCAGAATTTGGCTCCAAAATATTGCTTAGTCTTCGAAATTAGCATGTTTGGGATATTTTGAAAACTGCAGGGGGGTTTGGGACAAATTTGACCAAACGCCGCTTTCAGAACTTGGCATATGTTGGGTATAAAAAGTCGTAATTTCAAACTGCGAATACGTGCGGAGAGCCATAATTTGGCTCCAAAATATGGCTCAGGCCTCGAAATTAGGATGTTTGGGATATTTTGAAAACTTCAGGGAGATTTGGGACACGTGACCAAACGCCGCTTACAGTACTTTGCATATGTTGGGTATAAAAAGTAGTAATTTCAAACTGCGAATACGTGCAGAGAGCCAGAATTTGGCTCCAAAATATGGCACAGGCCTCGAAATTGAGATGTTTGGGATATTTTGAAAACTGCAGGGGGGATTGGGACAAATGTGACCAAAGCCGCTTTCAGTACATGGCAAATGTTGGGTATAAAAAGTCGTAATTTCAAACTGCGAATACGTGCAGAGACCCAGAATTTGGCTCCAAATAATGGCTCAGGCATCGAAATTGGGATATTAGGGATATTTCGAAAACTGCATGGGAGTTTGTGCAAAATGTGACTCACTGCCACTTTCAGGACTTGGCATATGTTGGGTACAAAAAGTCATAATTTCAAACTGCGAATACGTGCATAGAGCGCGAATTTGGCTCTAAAATATTGCTCAGTTCTCGAAATTGGGATGTTTGGGATATTTTGAAAACTGCAGGGGGGGGTTTGGGACAAATATGACCAAATGCCGGTTTCAGAACTAGGCATATGTTGGGTATAAAAAGTCGTGTTTTCAAACTGCGAATACGTGCAGAGAGCTTGAATTTGTATCCAAAATATGGCTCAGGCCTCGAAATTGGGATGTTTGGGATATTTTGAAAACAGCAGGGAGGTTTGGGACAAATGTGACTAAACGCCGCTTTCAGTACTTGGCATATGTTGGGTATAAAAAGTAGTATTTTCAAACTGCGAATACGTGAAAAGAGCCAGAATTTGGCTCCAAAATATGGCTCATTCCTCGAAATTGGAATATTTGGGATATTTCGAAAACTGCAGAGGAGTTTGTTCGAAATGTGACTAACTGCCGCTTTCAGGACTTATCATATGTTGGGAATAAAAAGTCGTAATTTCAATCTGCGAATACGCGCATAGAGCCAGATTTGGCTCCAAAATATGGCTCAGGCCTCGAAATTGGGATGTTTGGGATATTTTGAAAACTGCAGGGGGGATTGAGACAAATGTGACCAAACGCCGCTTTCAGTGCTTGGCATATGTTGGGTATAAAAAAGTGGTAATTTCAAGCTGCGAATATGTGCAGAGAGCCAGAATTTGGCTCCAAAATATGGCTCAGGCCTCAAAATTGAGATATTTGGGATATTTCGAAAACTGCAGGGGAGTTTGTGCAAAATGTGACTCACTGCCGCTTTCAGTACTTGGCATATGTTGGGTATAAACAGTCGTAATATCAAAATATGAATACGTGCAGAGAGCCAGAATTTGGCTCCAAAATATGGCTCAGGTTTCGAAATTAGGATATTTGGGATATTTCGAAAACTGCAAGGGAGTTTGTTCAAAACATGACTCACTGCCTCTTTAAGGACTTGGCATATGTTTGAATAAAGTCGTAATTTCAAACTGCGAATACGGACAGAGAGCCAGAATTTGGCTCCAAAATATGGCTCGGGCGTCGAAATTGGGATGTTTGGGATATTTTGAAAACTGCAGGGGGCTTTGGGACAAATTTGACCAAACGTCGCTTTCAGTACTTGGCATATGTTGCCTATAAAATGTCGTAATTTCAAACCGCGAATACGTTCATAGAGCCAGAATTTGGCTCCATAATATTGCTCAGGCCTCGAAATTGGGATGTTTGGGATATTTTGAAAACTGTAGTGGGGGTTTGGGACAAATGTGACCAAACGCCTCTTTCAATACTTGGCATATATTGGGCATAAAAAAGTCGTAATTTCAAACTGCGAATACGTGCAGAGAGCCAGAATTTGGCTCCCAAATATTGTTCAGGCCTCGAAATTGGGATATTTGGGATATTTTGAAAACTGCAGTGCAGTTTGTGCGAAATGTGACACACTGCCGCTTTCAGGACACGGCATATGTTGGGTATAAAATCACGTAATTTCAAACCGCGAATACGTGCATAGAGCCAGAATTTGGCTCCAAAATGTGGCTCAGGCCTCGATATTGTGTTGTTTGGGATATTTTGAAAACTGCAGGGAGGTTTGGGACAAATGTAACCAAACGCCGTATTCAGTTCTTGGCATATGTTGGGAATAAAAAGTCGTAATTTCAATCTGCGAATACGTGCATAGAGCCAGATTTGGCTCCAAAATATGGCTCAGGCCTCGAAATTGGGATGTTTGGGATATTTTGAAAACTGCAGGGGGGTTTGGGACCAAAATGACCAAACAGCGCTCTCAGAACTTGGCATATGTTGGGTATAAAAAGTTGTAATTTCAAACTGCGAATATGTGCAGAGAGCTTGAATTTGGCTCCAAAAATTGGCTCAGGCCTCGAAAGTGGGATGTTTGGGATATTTTGAAAACTGCAGGGGAGTTTGTGCAAAATGTGACTCACTGCCGCTTTCAGTACTTGGCATATGTTGGGTATAAAAAGCCATAATATCAAACTGCGAATACTTGCAGAGAGCCAGAATTTGGCTCCAAAATATGGATCAGGCCTCGAAATTGGGATGTTTGTGATATTTTGAAAACTGCGGGGGGGGGGGGGGGGCCAAATGTGACCAAACGCCGATTTCAGTACTTGGTATATGTTGGGCATAAAAAAGTCGTAATTTCAAACTGCGAATACGTGCAGAGAGCCAGAACTTGGCTAAAAAATATGGCTCAGGCCTCGAAATTGGGATGTTTGGGATATTTTGAAAACTGCAGGGGGGATTGAGACAAATGTGACCAAACGCCGCTTTCAGTACTTGGCATATGTTGGGTATAAAAAAGTGATAATTTCAAGCTGCGAATATGTGCAGAGAGCCAGAATTTGGCTCCAAAATATGGCTCAGGCCTCAAAATTGAGATATTTGAGATATTTCGAAAACTGCAGGGGAGTTTGTGCAAAATGTGACTCACTGACGCTTTCAGTACTTGGCATATGTTTGGTATAAAAAGTCGTAATTTCAAACTGCGAATACGTGCTGACAGCCAGAATTTGGCTCCAAAATATGGCTCATGCCTCGAAATTGGAATATTTGGGATATTTCGAAAAGTGCAGAGGAGTTTGTTCAAAATGTGGCTAACTGCCGCTTTCAGGACTTATCATATGTTTGAAATAAAAAGTCGTAATTTCAATCTGCGAATACGTGCATAGAGCCAGATTTGGCTCCAAAATATGGCTCAGGCCTCGAAATTGGGATGTTTGGGATATTTTGAAAACAGCAGGGGGGTTTAGGACCAATATGACCAAACGCCGCTCTCAGAACTTGGCATATGTTGGGTATAAAAAGTCGTAATTTTAAACTGCGAATATGTGCAGAGAGCTTGAATTTGGCTCCAAAAATTGGCTCAGGCCTCGAAAGTGGGATGTTTGGGATATTTTGAAAACTGCAGGGGAGTTTGTGCAAAATGTGACTCACTGCCGCTTTCAGTACTTGGCATATGTTGGGTATAAAAAGCCGTAATATCAAACTGCGAATACTTGCAGAGAGCCAAAATTTGGCTCCAAAATATTGCTCAGGTCTCGAAATTGGGATATTTGGGATATTTCGAAAACTGCAGGGGAGTTTGTGCAAAATGTGACTCACTGCTGCTTTCAGTACTTGGCATATGTTGGGTATAAAATATCGTAATTTCAAACCGCGAATACGAGCATAGAGCCAGAATTTAGCTCTAAAATATGGCTCAGGCCTCGAAATTGGGATGTTTGGGATATTTTGAAAACTGCAGGTGGGGATTGGGACAAATGTGACCAAACGCCGCTTTCAGTACTTGGCATATATTGGGTATAAAAAAGTCGTAATTTCAAACTGCGAATACGAGCAGAGAGCCAGAGTTTGGCTCAAAAATATGGCTCAGGACACGAAATTGGGATGTTTGGGATATTTCGAAAACTGCAGGGGAGTTTGTGCAAAATGTGACTCACTGCCGTTTTCAGTACTTGGCATATGTTGGGTATAAAAATCGTAATATTAAACTGCGAATACGTGGAGAGAGCCAGAATTTGGCTCCAAAATATGGCTCAGGCCTCGAAATTGAGATGTTTGGGATATTTTGAAAACTGCAGGGGGGATTGGGACAAATGTGACCAACGCCACTTTCAGTACTTGGCATATATATGTTGGGTATAAAATGTCGGAATTTCAAACTGCGAATACGTGCAGAGAGCCAGAATTTAACTACAAAATATGGCTCATGCCTCGAAATTGGGATGTGTGGGATATTTTGAAAACTGCAGGGGGGTTTTGGACAGATGTGACCAAATGCAGTTTTCAGTAATTGGCATATGTTATGTTTAAAAAGTCGTAATTTCAAACTGCAAATACGTGCAGAGAGCCAGAATTTGGCTCCAAAATATAGCTCAGGCCTCGAAATTGGAATATTTGGGATATATTGACAACTGCAGGGAGGTTTAGGACCAATGTGACCAAACGCCGCTTTCAGTACTTGGCATATGTTGGGTATAAAAAGTCGTAATTTAAAACGGCGAATACGTGCATAGAGCCAGAATTTGGCTCCAAAATATGGCTCAGGCCTCGAAATTGGGATGTTTGGGATATTTTTAAAACAGCAGGGGGGTTTGGGACCAATATGACCAAACGCCGCTCTCAGAACTTGGCATATGTTGGGTATAAAAATTCGTAATTTCAAACTACGTATACGTGCAGAGAGCTTGAATTTGGCTCCAAAATAGGGCTCAGGCCTAGAAAGTGGGATGTTTGGGATATTTTGAAAACTGCAGGGGAGTTTGTGCAAAATGTGACTCACTGCCGCTTTCAGTACTTGGCATATGTTGGGTATAAAAAGTCGAAATTTCAAACTGTGAATACGTGCAGAGAGCCAGAATTTGGCTCCAAAATATGGCTCAGGTGTCGAAATTTAGATATTTGGGATATTTCGAAAACTGCAAGGGAGTTTGTGCAAAACGTGACTCACTGCCTCTTTTAGGACTTGGTATATGTTTGAATAAAGTCGTAATTTCAAACTGCGAATACGTGCAGAGAGCCAGAATTTGGCTCCAAAATATTGCTCAGTCCTCGAAATTGGTATGTTTGGGATATTTTGAAAACTGCAGGAGGGTTTGGGACAAATATGACCAAACGCCGCTTTAAGAACTTGGCTTATGTTTGGTATAAAAAGTCGTAATTTCAAACTGCGAATACGTGCAGAGAGCTTGAATTTGGCTCCAAAATATGGCTCAGGCCTCGAAAGTGGGATGTTTGGGATATTTTGAAAACTGCAGGGGAGTTTGAGCAAAATGTGACTCACTGCTGCTTTCAGTACTTGGCATATGTTGGGTATAAAAAGTCGTAATTTCAAACTGCCAATACGTGCAGAGAGCCAGAATTTGGCTCCAAAATATGGCTCAGGCGTCGAAATTGGGATATTTGGGATATTTTGAAAACTGCAGGGGAGTTTGTGCTAAATGTGACTCACTGCCGCTTTCAGGACTTGGCATATGTTGGGTATAAAAAGTCGTAATTTCAAACTTCGAATACGTGCATAGAGCCAGAATTTGGCTCCAAAATATTGCTCAGTACTCGAAATTGGGATGTTTGGGATATTTTGAAAACCTTAGGGGGCTTTGAGACAAATATGACCAAAAGCCGCTTTCAGAACTTGGCATATGTTGGGTATAAAAAGTCGTAATTTCAAACTGCGAATACGTGCTGAGATCCAGAATTTGGCTCCAAAATATGGCTCAGGCCACGAAATAAGGATGTTTGGGATATTTTGAAAACTGCAGAGAGGTTTGGGACATATATGACCAAACGCCGCTTTCAGTACTTGGCATATGTTGGGTATATAAAGTCGTAATTTCAAACTGCGAATACGTGCAGAGACCCAGAATTTGGCTCCAAATTATGGCACAGGCCTCGAAATTGAGATGTTTGGGATATTTTGAAAACTGCAGGGGGGATTGGGACAAATGTGACCAAAGCCGCTTTCAGTACATGGCAAATGTTGTGTATAAAAAGTCGTAATTTCAAACTGCGAATACGTGCAGAGACCCAGAATTTGGCTCCAAATAATGGCTCAGGCATCGAAATTGGGATATTTGGGATATTTCGAAAACTGCATGGGAGTTTGTGCAAAATGTGACTCACTGCCACTTTCAGGACTTGGCATATGTTGGGTATAAAAAGTCATAAATTCAAACTGCGAATACGTGCATAGAGCGCGAATTTGGCTCTAAAATATTGCTCAGTTCTCGAAATTGGGATGTTTGGGATATTTTGAAAACTGCAGGGGGGGGTTTGGGACAAATATGACCAAATGCCGCTTTCAGAACTAGGCATATGTTGGGTATAAAAAGTCGTGTTTTCAAACTGCGAATACGTGCAGAGAGCTTGAATTTGTATCCAAAATATGGCTCAGGCCTCGAAATTGGGATGTTTGGGATATTTTGAAAACAGCAGGGAGGTTTGGGACAAATGTGACTAAACGCCGCTTTCAGTACTTGGCATATGTTGGGTATAAAAAGTAGTATTTTCAAACTGCGAATACGTGAAAAGAGCCAGAATTTGGCTCCAAAATATGGCTCATTCCTCGAAATTGGAATATTTGGGATATTTCGAAAACTGCAGAGGAGTTTGTTCGAAATGTGACTAACTGCCGCTTTCAGGACTTATCATATGTTGGGAATAAAAAGTCGTAATTTTAATCTGCGAATACGTGCATAGAGCCAGATTTGGCTCCAAAATATGGCTCAGGCCTCGAAATTGGGATGTTTGGGATATTTTGAAAACTGCAGGGGGGTTTGGGACCAAAATGACCAAACAGCGCTCTCAGAACTTGGCATATGTTGGGTATAAAAAGTTGTAATTTCAAACTGCGAATATGTGCAGAGAGCTTGAATTTGGCTCCAAAAATTGGCTCAGGCCTCGAAAGTGGGATGTTTGGGATATTTTGAAAACTGCAGGGGAGTTTGTGCAAAATGTGACTCACTGCCGCTTTCAGTACTTGGCATATGTTGGGTATAAAAAGCCATAATATCAAACTGCGAATACTTGCAGAGAGCCAGAATTTGGCTCCAAAATATGGTTCAGGCCTCGAAATTGAGTTGTTTGGGATATTTTGAAAACTGCAGGGGGGGATTGGAGCAAATGTGACCAAACGCCGCTTTCAGTACTTGGCATATGTTGGGTATAAAATGTTGTAATTTCAAACTGCGTATACGTGCATAGAGCCAGAATTTGGCTCCAAAATATGGATCAGGCCTTGAAATTGGGATGTTTGTGATATTTTGAAAACTGCAGGGGGGGGGGGGTTTGGGCCAAATGTGACCAAACGCCGATTTCAGTACTTGGTATATGTTGGGCATAAAAAAGTCGTAATTTCAAACTGCGAATACGTGCAGAGAGCCAGAACTTGGCTAAAAAATATTGCTCAGGCCTCGAAATTGGGATGTTTGGGATATTTTGAAAACTGCAGGGGGGATTGAGACAAATGTGACCAAACGCCGCTTTCAGTACTTGGCATATGTTGGGTATAAAAAAGTGATAATTTCAAGCTGCGAATATGTGCAGAGAGCCAGAATTTGGCTCCAAAATATGGCTCAGGCCTCAAAATTGAGATATTTGAGATATTTCGAAAACTGCAGGGGAGTTTGTGCAAAATGTGACTCACTGCCGCTTTCAGTACTTGGCATATGTTTGGTATAAAAAGTCGTAATTTCAAACTGCGAATACGTGCTGAGAGCCAGAATTTGGCTCCAAAATATGGCTCATGCCTCGAAATTGGAATATTTGGGATATTTCGAAAAGTGCAGAGGAGTTTGTTCAAAATGTGACTAACTGCCGCTTTCAGGACTTATCATATGTTTGAAATAAAAAGTCGTAATTTCAATCTGCGAATACGTGCATAGAGCCAGATTTGGCTCCAAAATATGGCTCAGGCCTCGAAATTGGGATGTTTGGGATATTTTGAAAACAGCAGGGGGGTTTAGGACCAATATGACCAAACGCCGCTCTCAGAACTTGGCATATGTTGGGTATAAAAAGTCGTAATTTTAAACTGCGAATATGTGCAGAGAGCTTGAATTTGGCTCCAAAAATTGGCTCAGGCCTCGAAAGTGGGATGTTTGGGATATTTTGAAAACTGCAGGGGAGTTTGTGCAAAATGTGACTCACTGCCGCTTTCAGTACTTGGCATATGTTGGGTATAAAAAGCCGTAATATCAAACTGCGAATACTTGCAGAGAGCCAAAATTTGGCTCCAAAATATTGCTCAGGTCTCGAAATTGGGATATTTGGGATATTTCGAAAACTGCAGGGGAGTTTGTGCAAAATGTGACTCACTGCTGCTTTCAGTACTTGGCATATGTTGGGTATAAAATATCGTAATTTCAAACCGCGAATACGAGCATAGAGCCAGAATTTAGCTCTAAAATATGGCTCAGGCCTCGAAATTGGGATGTTTGGGATATTTTGAAAACTGCAGGGGGGTTTTGGACAGATGTGACCAAATGCAGTTTTCAGTAATTGGCATATGTTATGTATAAAAAGTCGTAATTTCAAACTGCAAATACGTGCAGAGAGCCAGAATTTGGCTTCAAAATATTGCTCAGGTCTCGAAATTGGGATATTTGGGATATTTCGAAAACTGCAGGGGAGTTTGTGCAAAATGTGACTCACTGCTGCTTTCAGTACTTGGCATATGTTGGGTATAAAATATCGTAATTTCAAACCGCGAATACGAGCATAGAGCCAGAATTTAGCTCTAAAATATGGCTCAGGCCTCGAAATTGGGATGTTTGGGATATTTTGAAAACTGCAGGGGGGGATTGGGACAAATGTGACCAAACGCCGCTTTCAGTACTTGGCATATATTGGGTATAAAAAAGTCGTAATTTCAAACTGCGAATACGAGCAGAGAGCCAGAGTTTGGCTCAAAAATATGGCTCAGGACACGAAATTGGGATGTTTGGGATATTTCGAAAACTGCAGGGGAGTTTGTGCAAAATGTGACTCACTGCCGTTTTCAGTACTTGGCATATGTTGGGTATAAAAATCGTAATATTAAACTGCGAATACGTGGAGAGAGCCAGAATTTGGCTCCAAAATATGGCTCAGGCCTCGAAATTGAGATGTTTGATATATTTTGAAAACTGCAGGGGGGATTGGGACAAATGTGACCAACGCCACTTTCAGTACTTGGCATATATATGTTGGGTATAAAATGTCGGAATTTCAAACTGCGAATACGTGCAGAGAGCCAGAATTTAACTACAAAATATGGCTCAGGCCTCGAAATTGGGATGTGTGGGATATTTTGAAAACTGCAGGGGGGTTTTGGACAGATGTGACCAAATGCAGTTTTCAGTAATTGGCATATGTTATGTATAAAAAGTCGTAATTTCAAACTGCAAATACGTGCAGAGAGCCAGAATTTGGCTCCAAAATATAGCTCAGGCCTCGAAATTGGAATATTTGGGATATATTGACAACTGCAGGGAGGTTTAGGACCAATGTGACCAAACGCCGCTTTCAGTACTTGGCATATGTTGGGTATAAAAAGTCGTAATTTAAAACGGCGAATACGTGCATAGAGCCAGAATTTGGCTCCAAAATATGGCTCAGGCCTCGAAATTGGGATGTTTGGGATATTTTGAAAACTGCAGGGGAGTTTGTGCAAAATGTGACTCACTGCCGCTTTCAGTACTTGGCATATGTTGGGTATAAAAAGTCGAAATTTCAAACTGTGAATACGTGCAGAGAGCCAGAATTTGGCTCCAAAATATGGCTCAGGTGTCGAAATTTAGATATTTGGGATATTTCGAAAACTGCAAGGGAGTTTGTGCAAAACGTGACTCACTGCCTCTTTTAGGACTTGGTATATGTTTGAATAAAGTCGTAATTTCAAACTGCGAATACGTGCAGAGAGCCAGAATTTGGCTCCAAAATATAGGTCAGGCGTCGAAATTGGGATGTTTGAGATATTTTGAAAACTGTAGTGAGGTTTTGGGACAAATATGACTAAACGTCGCTTTCAGTACTTGGCATATGTTGGGTATATAAAGTCGTAATTTCAAACTGAGAATACGTGCAGAGAGCCAGAATTTGGCTCCAACATATGGATCAGGCCTCAAAATTGGGATATTTGGGATATTTTGAAAACTGCAGTGCAGTTTGTGTGAAATGTGACTCACTGCCGCTTTCAGGACACGGCATATGTTTGGTATAAAATCTCGTAATTTCAAACCACGAATACGTGCATAGAGCCAGAATTTGGCTCCAAGATATGGCTAAGGCCTCGAAATTGGGATGTTTGGGATATTTTGAAATCTGCAGGGGGGGTTTGGGACAAATGTTACCAAACGCCACTTTCAGTACTTGGCATATGTTGGGTATAAAAAATTCGTAATTTCAAACTGCGAATACGTACAGAGAGCCAGAGTTTGGCTGCAAAATATGGCTCAGGCCTCGAAATTGGGATCTTTGGGATATTTCGAAAACTACAGGGGAGTTTTTGCAAAATGTGACTCACTGATGCTTTCAGTACTTGGCATATGTTGGGTATAAAAATCGTAATATCAAAATGCGAATACGAGCATAGAGCCAGAATTTGGCTCCAAAATATTGCTCAGTCCTCGAAATTGGTATGTTTGGGATATTTTGAAAACTGCAGGTGGGTT
This sequence comes from Procambarus clarkii, assembly GCF_040958095.1. Taxonomy (NCBI): domain Eukaryota; kingdom Metazoa; phylum Arthropoda; class Malacostraca; order Decapoda; family Cambaridae; genus Procambarus; species Procambarus clarkii. The sequence goes on from NW_027189384.1 coordinate 191,400, forward strand.
TGGGACAAATATGACCAAACGCCGCTTTAAGAACTTGGCTTATGTTTGGTATAAAAAGTCGTAATTTCAAACTGCGAATACGTGCAGAGAGCTTGAATTTGGCTCCAAAATATGGCTCAGGCCTCGAAAGTGGGATGTTTGGGATATTTTGAAAACTGCAGGGGAGTTTGAGCAAAATGTGACTCACTGCTGCTTTCAGTACTTGGCATATGTTGGGTATAAAAAGTCGTAATTTCAAACTGCCAATACGTGCAGAGAGCCAGAATTTGGCTCCAAAATATGGCTCAGGCGTCGAAATTGGGATATTTGGGATATTTTGAAAACTGCAGGGGAGTTTGTGCTAAATGTGACTCACTGCCGCTTTCAGGACTTGGCATATGTTGGGTATAAAAAGTCGTAATTTCAAACTTCGAATACGTGCATAGAGCCAGAATTTGGCTCCAAAATATTGCTCAGTACTCGAAATTGGGATGTTTGGGATATTTTGAAAACCTTAGGGGGCTTTGAGACAAATATGACCAAAAGCCGCTTTCAGAACTTGGCATATGTTGGGTATAAAAAGTCGTAATTTCAAACTGCGAATACGTGCTGAGATGTAGAATTTGGCTCCAAAATATGGCTCAGGCCACGAAATAAGGATGTTTGGGATATTTTGAAAACTGCAGAGAGGTTTGGGACATATATGACCAAACGCCGCTTTCAGGACTTGGCATATGTTGGGTATAAAAATCGTAATTTCAAACTGCGAATACGTGCATAGAGCCAGAATTTGGCTCCAAAATATGACTCAGTCCTCGAAATTGGGATGTTTGGGATATTTTGAAAACTGCAGGGGAGTGTTTGCGCATAATGTGACTCACTGCCACTTTCAGTACTTGGCATATGATGGGTATAAAAAGTCGTAATTTCAAACTTCGAATACGTGCAGAGACCCAGAATTTGGCTCCAAATAATGGCTCAGGCCTCGAAATTGGGATATTTGGATATTTCAAAAACTGCAAGGGAGTTTGTTCGAAATGTGACTCACTGCCGCTTTCAGGACTTGGCATATGTTGGGTAAAAAATGTCGTAATTTCAAACCGCGAATACGTGCATAGAGCCTGAATTTTGCTCCAAAATATGGCTCAGTCCACGAAATTGGTATGTTTGGGATATTTTGAAAACTACAGGGAGGATTTGGGACAACTGTGACCAAACGCCGCGTTCAGTACTGGGCATATGTTGGGTATAAAAATCGTAATTTCAAACTGCGAATACGTGCATAGAGCCAGAATTTGGCTACAAAATATGACTCAGTCCTCGAAATTGGGATGTTTGGGATATTTTGAAAACTACAGGAGGGATTGAGACAAATGTGACCAAATGCCGCTTTCAGTACATGGCATATGTTAGGTATAAAATGTCGAAATTTCAAACCGCGAAAACGTGCATAGAGCCAGAATTTGGATCCAAAATATTGCTCATGCCTCGAGATTGGGATGTTTGGGATATTTTGAAAACTGCAGTAGGGGTTTGAGACAAATGTGACCAAACGCCGCTCTCAGTACTTGGCATGTGTTGGGCATAAAAAAGTCGTAATTTCAAACTGCGAATACGTGCAGAGAGCCAGAATTTGGCTCCAAAATATTGCTCATGCCTCGAAATTGGGATATTTCGGATATTTCGTAAACTGCAGGGGAGTTTGTGCGAAATGTGACTCACTGCCACTCTCAGTACTTGGCATATGTTGGGTAAAAAATGTCGTAATTTCAAATTTCGAATACGTGCATAGAGGCAGATTTTGGCTCCAAAATATGGCTAAGGCCTCGAAATTGGGATGTTTGGGATATTTTGAAATCGGCAGAGGGGGTTTTGGACAAATGTTACCAAACGCCGCTTTCAGTACTTGGCATATATTGGGTATAAAAAATTCGTCATTTCAAACTGCGAATACGTGCAGAGAGCCAGAGTTTGGCTGCAAAATATGGCTCAGGCCTCGAAATTGGGATGTTTGGGATATTTCGAAACCTGCAGGGGAGTTTGTGCAAAATGTGACTCACTGATGCTTTCAGTACTTGGCATATGCTGGGTATAAAAATTGTAATATCAAAATGCGAATACGTCCATAGAGCCAGAATTTGGCTTCAAAATATTGCTCAGTCATCGAAATTGGGATGTTTGGGATATTTTGAAAACTGCAGGAGGTCTTGGGACAAATATGACCAAACGCCGCTTTAAGAACTTGGCATATGTTTGGTATAAAAAGTCGTAATTTCAAACTGCGAATACGTGCAGAGAGCTTGAATTTGGCTCCAAAATATGGCTCAGGCGTCGAAATTGGGATATTTGGGATATTTTGAAAACTGCAGGGGAGTTGGTGCTAAATGTGACTCACTGCTGCTATCAGTACTTGGCATATGTTGGGTATAAAAAGTCGTAATTTCAAACTACGAATACGTGCAGAGAGCCAGAATTTGGCGCCAAAATATGGCTCAGGCGTCGAAATTGGGATATTTGGGATATTTTGAAAACTGCGGGGGAGTTTGTGCCAAATGTGTCTCACTGCTGCTATCAGTACTTGGCATATGTTGGGTATAAAAAGTCGTAATTTCAAACTGCGAATACGTGCAGAGAGCCAGAATTTGGCTCCAAAATATGGCTCAGGCCACGAAATTAGGATGTTTGGGATATTTTGAAAACTGCAGGGAGGTTTGGGACAAATATGACCAAACGCCGCTTTCAGTTCTTGGCATATGTTGGGTATAATAAAGTGATGTGGTAAGCATGGGGGATTTTTTTTATATTGCAGAATGGTGACTGGGGCTAGTGCGTGATGCTTTCCTACTAATCCAAACCCACTCAGATGCTCCTGCTATATTTAGATCAACAACACTGCTGATCTATGATTCATCCAGTGTCTAATGTCACTTAGTGGAGAGATTTAGCAAGAGGTCAGCAGCAGATCAACTTTTTCTAAATACCATGTTGGCGATCACGCCAAACAATGAGGGTGAAAAAAAAATCATTTGCTGAGAGATTGCAATTCAGTAGAACTCCATTCACACTGACTGATGCCAAAATCTAGTACATCCATATCAGCCTGGATAGCTCCAGGGAGCCTCTGGCTCTCGCCAAGTAAATGAGGTTTCATTACATTCATTTTCTTTTTACCCTGTCTGTAAGACATTGTTTTCTACAGAAAAAATAATAACTATTTGGTATTTTTGAACATCATTCTCATAAATTTCTGCTCTGTTTAATTGAAGCCTTTTTATTTCAGCCATCCAACTATTATGAAGCCAAATGAGCTACGTAACAGCAATCCACGATTAGCAGAACTCACTGCCAAACAGGTAAGTGGGAGGGATGAGGTTTGATGCAAATGACAGATAAGGACAAACTTTAAAAGGATTCAGTATAAGTAGACAAATAAACACACAATTTAACAGGAGCATATCTAAGCAGTAGCGTATATACTAAGCCTACAAACATCGGATTATGCCTAAACAGTAGGAGTGAGTGCTCCCAAAGACACAAAGCCAGTGTTCTAAACACTTATATTCGTCGAGTCCTTACCCACTGTTCAGAATGGAGCAACGTGAGTAGGAAGTTTGAAAGTTAACTGAAGTGTTGGTGAACAATGGATATAGCAACAAAGAAATAAACGCGACATAAGATGACACCTGGACCAGGTACAATCCTGAGCCTAGAACAGAAACCACAACACCTCCAATAATATTATATTACAAATCGGATTTGGAAGGAAGGATTGGGCTACAGGAAGGATTGGGCTACAGGAAGGATTGGGCTACAGGAAGGATTGGTCTACAGGAAGGATTGGGCTACAAGAAGGATTGGGCTACAGGAAAGATTGGGCTACAGGAAGGATTGAGCTACATCTCCAAATGTATAATTGCCAGATAATTTTTCACTAAAAACAAAACGCATATATTATTGTTTAGACTAAATCCGCTACTCATTACTTTCCTGAAGTTGTCGTATATACACTACAAAATCTGCGTGTAAATCACGACAATTAACACGTGATGAAAATGTGACAGTGTCAGACCACGAAGGAAGAATTGAAACATGAATTTCTTTAAGTATTTTCGTAATTAATAATACGTCTTCAGAAGGGTGTTTCAATTCTTCCTTTGAGGTCTGACACTGTCACTACAGAACATGAATGTATTTACACGTTGCAACAATGAATAATGAGAACAATCATTATATGGGTGGCGTAATAATAGGGGAGCATTAGCGCCTCTGGTGGTCACATGCTTAACTGTATTAGAGGTTGACAGTTTAGATATTATGGTGAAGTAAGGGTGAGTGGCGCGTCTGGGAATCACACTTCTTAATGTGTGGCTCATTTGTCGACCAGCCGCCGCCTGGCAAGGGTCACGTTGATTACCAGTGAACAAAAAATAAATGTGTTACAGATATCATTATTCAATCATAATATAGAAAGGATTGTTCGGGGTGTGTACTTCATGTTGTTATTCGTTATTATTTCGTATATTATATGTATTTAGACAAAATATAGAGGTGACTGTCAGGTGGCAGCCATAGGTGTACCCGCTAGTTAAGTCATTAGTGCGCTTGTGGTGGCCTTAATAGCCATGCCAGTAGTTAGCCAGCAATCTTAAGGTTATCTTGAGATGATTTCGGGGCTTAGCGTCCCCCGCGGCCCTGTCCTCGACCAGGCCTTCTTTTTCTTACACATCCCTAGGAAGCAGCCCATAGTAGCTGTCTAACTCCCAGGTACTTATTTACTGATAGGTAAACAGGGTCATCAGGGTGAAAGAAAGTGCCCATTTGTTTCAGCCTCCAACGGGGGATCGAACCCGGAACCTCAGGATTATGAATCCGAAGCGCTGTCCACTCGGCTGTCATGCCCCTTAAAACAACCCAAAGAGAAATCTTCGACATATTTTGATGAAAATCTGAATGAAACGAAAAATGTTGGCCACAGATTGTGTGAAGATGGTGGAGGGGGGGGGGGGGGGGGATTGAGGGGGTGCAGGTTAATATGATGAGCATGATTCAGAATGATGGAAGGAGAAGGGCTCCTATGATGAATTGACCTAAGGGCCACACCTACAGTGGCCTCGACGGGGACAAGACGGCGGAGCCTTGTCAAAGTTTAGCCTTCCTACCCCCCCCCCTCCCTTATTTTATTGAGGATTTGTCTTGTGTATATTGGGAACAAGAGGAATGACTCGGCATTTCAGACTTGAGTGGTTAAGCGGGTTCATTGGTTAAAAATCCTTTGAGGGAAACAACACCCCTATTGTCTGTGTTACATTGTGGCTTATTGAGCTTGAAGCTGTTGTCCAGCCTGTCTGTGTCAAATATGACATTTTTGAGAAGTGGTCTGTAATAATGACCTCCAACTTGGTCAGTATTACAAAGGCCTCGGCTGTTATTTATTTATTTATATAACTACAAGTTATATTGGGTTTCTGATCAACTCGTCCTCTTAAAACTAACGTCACTTTTGGCTGGTATGCGCGGCGCTATGGCCAAATTTGGACGTAATTTGAAATGAAATCGACTCACAAAAGTGACGCACTGTTCCGTTTTTTGTTTGAGTTGTCCGGTTTACTCGGCAAACTTAGAAGAGGATTCTTTCCAATAACATTTTTCATAACGTTTTGAAACTTTATGAGAATTTCCTGCCCACCTAACCTATCAGAGGACCCTTAACTTATTGTTGTTGACAAAAAAAATCCCAAATTTATTTTCATTTTGTTTTCATTTTCAAATTATGTCCATATTCGGCCATACGGGTAAACGGCCAAAAGCGACGCTATTTTTAAGAGGACAGGTGACAAGGAGTACATAGCCCTATGTGTTTACATTCTTGTAAAGCAACTAGTACGCATAGGACTTCGGGCAGGTCCTTAATTTAACAAATAATATTAAGTAGGTAATTTCTAGGAAAATTTATAGGCTAATCTATCTAAATCTATAACAATTTAAACTTTTATAGTGTTAGTCCTTCAAAGATTCGAGGTAGTGACAGTTGAACAAGTTCTGGCATGATTGTTGTTGCTGTCTTGAACTTTACCCAAAGCGGAAAATCATTGATGTGTTTTTGAAGTGAGGTTTCCATATTAGGACACAGTAGGCCAGATGGGGCCACAAGAGACTCTTACAGTTCAATATTCAATGTTGTTCGTTTAAGTCAATGATTCGTTTAACTATTCTTAAGGATTGTTTTCATATTAACTGTGAGTCCCAGATGTTTTTTGGCTGGTACATCATAACTCCTAGGTAATATTTACTTAAATTTACCAGAGGGCCACCATTTCTCCATGGTGCCATCTACGGCAACAGGAAGCCGGCGGTTGTCAAAAGTTCCCCTACGGTTCCTGAGGAGTTTGTCAATCTGTATTTTGAGCGCGCAAACTGCTGCATTATGACATTAAAGGTAGTTTCATAATATGTACACGGTGTCTTGTAGCTAAGCTAAAGGTGGCATATAATGTTCAGCAACAAGTCGCCCTAGATTGTTTAGTGTTAACGACAAGGGCGATGGAGTGGTCATAGCAGGATAGCAATTGTGCAGATAACAGGGGAAGATAATTGCAGATGAGGAGTCACAATAACGGGGGCTGAAGTATGTTGACCAAACCACACTAGAAAGTGAAGGGACGACTAGATAATTGTTTATCAAATAGATGGAAGATGTTAATTGTTTGCATCTTGTTTACTCTGCGATGTAAAATGAATTCACCTGTAAATGGTCATTTTTGACAATGTAATCATTAGGCTTCTAACGTTAGTTTAGTGCTCAGAGACCATATACTGTACTTAAGAGGTTTTAAACATGTTATTTATATAATTTAGGCCAATAGACAGCTATATAAATTAATAATACACAGTACTTTTATCTAAGGTTAGCTAAAGGTTTGTTTTAGTGGAAGACCCTAATAAGGTAATGTGTTTCTATGTAACTTTAAAAGAACATTGATGCTTAACCATAGCCTCATGAGTCGGAGACAAAAATGTATTCCGTTAGGCTATTGCAGTCTTATCAGTCTTGCCTACTCGCTATTGTTGATACAATCTGTAATTAATCTCCATTGCAATTTCACCTTTTCCAGTGATTGGTTCCAGTGTTCTTGAAATTCATAATTGTACTTTCTTACTCGATTGTATTTGAAATAAACTGTTTATACTTACCCTGGTGCTACATAGTCTAACTGGTTTGGTGCATTCTTTTGATAATTACTTATACTTGCCCTTAATATATGTAAAAAATATTTTTTCAGGAGTGTGGCACGTGTGGACAAGTATTGGATCATAGGAGTCAAGGTAAAGTTAACAACTAGTTCTGGGGAGGAGCGGGTGGAACTAGATGGACGTAGAAAACTAAACATTCTTGTTACACTAACACTGGTTTGTGCCTCGGAGAGGCTGCAGGATCCAGTAAGTTCAGTAGAACTTCGGTTTCAACTCCTTTTGACCATGTCGTAGCTCAGTCGATTACGGCAGCGTCTGGGATGCTCTCGGATGCAGGTTTGAATCCTCGTCCCGGCCCTTGTGGATTTGTACACTCTTGTTAGCAGGCTGAGAGCTTTTCTTTCCCATAGATTTATTTATAGAAGAGTTAGCAATAAGTCGGCTGGGTTTATTAACGTATTGTTTTTAGGTCCCATTTAGATTATGCTGTTCAGTTTTGGTCGCCATGCTAAAGAAAGGACATAATTCACTAGAACACGTCAGTTAGGATGACAAAGTTAATCCCGCAAATTAGAAAGCTTCCGTATGAAGAGATGTTGGAAAAACCTTAATGTGACATGATTGAAGTGTACAAGTAGATGAATGGGCATAACAAGGAAGCTATTGATAAGGCTTTATATGAAGATAAGTTCAGATTTAGGAAATACATGGGTAAATACTGGTTTGGTAACTGGGTTGTGGATTTGTGGAACAAATTACTGGATCATGTGCAGACGAAGAGTCACATTAACGTGGCTGAAGTATGTTGACCAGACCACACACTAGAAGGTGAAGGGACAACGACGTTTCGGTCCGTCCTGGACCATTCTCAAATCGATTGTGGATCATACTACTGGATCACTGGATCCATATTACTGGATCATAATAGGCATAGGAATCTTTGATTGGTTGAAGCTTAGGTTAGACGTATATGAATGAGTGTAGGTGGATATAAATAGGAAGTGCCACGTGCCGGACAATAGGCCATCTGCAGTTTCTTGACTTACGTTCTACTAGTTTACACTCAGAACGCGACTCTCCAATCAGCTTACATCTGTATCCTCAATTACTGCTGGTGATCAAGGGCAAACATTTAACCTTGAATGTTTAACCTTGAATTGAGAGATAGGAGAATAATCTTAAGATTAGACTTGGACTGGCTGGCATATGCATTATATATCATTAATGCATATGCCAGGGGGGGGGGGAGATCTCCCCAAAGGCATAAACTGCTAGGTCAGGTCATCCACAAACCCATATCCAATGACTCCAAGGTCTTGGGAAGCTTGACCTTCCCATGAAGTTGGAGGATTGTTGGTGGGTTTGTGGATTTGGAATGAGGGAAAAGGCGGGCTGGATGAGGCAGTTTATGTCTTGGGAAGTATTTGTAATCATTTTATTTAGAGATGAGTGTGAGCAGAAATGACACGCTATAGCAGTCATTTATAGTGAGGATGATAATGTATTTTCCAAATGAGAAAAAATTATGCGTGGCGAAAACTTAAGTTGAGATAAAAGTATGTTGTCAACAGCTCTACAATAAAAGATTTCGTTGTGGAAGAGATTCCCGCACGAAAGGTCAGCCATCTTAGCGCGCAGTTTGAACGCTCCTGGCTGGACTTTCTTTCCACACCTCGCCTGGAGCTCATCTTTGAATTCAGCTGTTTTTTTTGGGCCAGTGTGTGCTCACTGCAGCTATCCAGGGGCTCACAGCATCGGGGGAGGCCGGAGCCTCCCTAATGGACGCCATATTTTGGAGCCAAATTCTGGCTCTATGCACGTATTCGCAGTTCGAAATTACATCTTTTTGTACCCAACATATGCCAAGTACTGAAAGCAACATTTGGTCACATTTGTCCCAAACCTCCCTGCAGTTTTCAAAATATCCCAAATATCCCAATTTCGAGGCCTGAGCCATATTTTGGAGCCAAATTCTCTCTCTCTGCATGTATTCGCAGTTCGATATTCCGACTTTTTACACCCAACATATGCCAAGTCCTGAACGCGGCAGTGAGTCACATTTTGCACAAACTCCCCTGGAGTTTTCAAAATATCCCAAATAACCCAATTTCGAGGCCTGAGCCATATTTTTGAGCCAAATTCTGGCTCTCTGCACGTATTCGCAGTTTGAAATTGCGACTTTTTTATACCTAACATATAACAAGTACTGAAAGAGGCGTTTGGTCACATTTGTCCCAACCTCCCTGCTGTTTTCAAAATATCCCAAATATCCCAATTTCGAGGCTTGAGCCATATTTTGGAGCCAAATTCTGGCTCTCTGCACGTATTCGCAGTTTGATATTACTTTTTTTTATACCCAATATATGCCAATTACTGAAAGCGGCAGTGAGTCACATTTTGCACAAACTCCCCTGCAGTTTTCAAAATATCCAAAACATTCCAATTTCGAGGTCTGAGCCATATTTTGGAGCCAAATTATGGCTCTCTGCACGTATTCGCAGTTTGAAATTACTACTTTTTATACCCAACATATGCCAAGTACTGAAAGCGGCGTTTTGGTCACATTTGTCCCAATCTCCCCTGCAGTTTTCAAAATATCCCAAATTTCCCAATTTCGAGCCCTGAGCCTTATTTTGGAGCCAAATTATGGCTCTCTGCACGTATTCGCAGTTTGAAATTACGACTTTTTATACCCAACATATGCCAAGTCCTGTAAGCGGCAGTGAGTGACATTTTGCACAAACTCCCATGCAGTTTTCAAAATATCCCAATTTCGAGGCCTGAGCCATATTTTGGAGCCAAATTCTGGCTCACTGCACGTATTCGCAGTTTCAAATTACGACTTGTTTATACCCAACATATACCAAGTACTGAAAGCGGCGTTAGGTCATATTTGTCCCAAACTCTCCTGCAGTTTTCAAAATATCCCAAACATCCCAATTTCGAGGCCTGAGCCATATTTTGGAGCCAAATTCTTGCTCTCTGCACGTATTCGCAGTTTGAAATTACGACTTTTTATACACAACATATGCAAAGTCCTAAACGCAGCAGTGAGTCACATTTTGCACAAACTCCCCTGCAGTTTTCAAAATATCCCAAATATCCCAATTTCGAGGCCTAAGCCATATTTTGGTGCCAAATTCAGGCGCTCTGCGTGTTTTCGCTGTTTGATATTACGACTTTTTATACCCAACATATGTGAAGTACTGAAAGCGGCGTTTGGTCACATTTGTCCCAAACCTCCCTGCAGTTCTCAAAATATCCCAAACATCCCAATTTTGAGGCCTGAGCCATATTTTGGAGCCAAATTCTGGCTCTCTGCACGTATTCGCAGTTTGAAATTACGACTTTTTTATACCCAACATATGCGAAGTTCTGAAAGCGGCGTTTGGTCACCTTTGTCCCAAACCTCCCTGCAGTTTTCAAAATTTCCCAAACATCCCAAAATCGAGGCCTGAGCCATATTTTGGAGCCAAATTCTGGCTCTCTGCACATATTCGCAGTTTGAAATTGTGACTTTTTTATACCCAACATATTCCAAATACTGAAAGTGGCGTTTGGTCATATTCGTCCCAAACCCCCCCTGCAGTTTTCAAAATATATCAAACTTCCCTATTTCGAGGCCTGAGCCATATTTTGGAGCTTCAGTACATATGCCAAGTACTGAAAGCGGCGTTTGGTCACATTTGTCCCAATCCCCCCTGCATTTTTCAAAATATCCCAATCATCCCAATTTTGATGCCTGAGCCATATTTTGGAGCTAAATTCTGCCTCTCTGCACGTATTCGCAGTTTGAAATTACGACTTTTTTATACCCAACATATGCGAAGTACTGAAAGCGGTGTTTGGTCACATTTGTCCCAAACCTCCCTGCAGTTTTCAAAATATCCCAAATATCCCAATTTCGAGGCCTTAGCCATATTTTGGAGCCAAATTCTGGCTCTCTGCACGTATTCGCATTTTGAAATTACGAATTTTTATACCCAACATATGCGAATGCAGCGTTTGGTCACATTTGTCCCAAACCTCCCTGCAGTTTTCAAAATATCCCAAACATCCCAATATAGAGGCCTGAGCCATATTTTGGAGCCAAATTCTGGCTCTCTGCACGTATTCGCAGTTTAAAATTCCTACTTTTTATACGGAACATATGCCAAGTACTGAAAGCGGCGTTTGGTCATATATGTCCCAAACCCCCCTGCAGTTTTCAAAATACCCCAAACATCCCAATTTCGAGGCCTGTGCCATATTTTGGAGCCACATTCAGGCTCTATGCACGTATTCGCGGTCTAAAATTACGACTTTTTATTCCCAACATATGCCAAGTCCTGAAAGTGGCAGTGAGTCACATTTTGAACAAATTCCCCTGCAGTTTTCGAAATATCCCAAATCTCCCAATTTCGAGGCCTGAGCCATATTTTGGAGCCAAATTCTGGCTCTCTGCACGTATTCGCAGTTTGAAATTACGACTTTTTTATACCCATCATATGCCAAGTATTAAATTGGCGTTTGGCCACATTTGTCCCAATCCCCCCCTGCAATTTTCAAAATATCCGGAATATCCCAATTTCGAGGTCAGAGCCATATTTTGGAGCCAAATTCTGGCTCTCTGCACGTATTCGCAGTTTGAAATTGCGACTTTTTTATACCCAACATATGCTAAGTACTGAAAGCGGCGTTTGGTCATATTTGTCCCAAACTCCCCTGCAGTTTTCAAAATATCCCAAACATCCCAATTTCGAGGCCTGAGCCATATTTTGAAGCAAAATTCTCGCTCAATGCACGTATTCGCAGTTTGAAATTACGACTTTTTATTCCCAACATATGCCAAGTCCTGAAAACGGCAGTGAGTCACATTTTGCACAAACTCCCCTGCAGCTTTCAAAATATCCCAAATATCCCAAATTCGAGGCCTGAGCAATATTTTGGAGCCAAATTCTGTGCCTGTAGCCGGGCCATTTCTAAGCCTGTACCCGGGCCATTTCAGGGCCTGTACCCGGGCCATTTCAGGGCCTGTACCCGGGCCATTTCAGGGCCTGTACCCGGGCCATTTCTGGGCCTGTACCCGGGCCATTTCTGGGTCTGTACCCGGGCCATTTCTGGGCCTGTACCCGGGCCATTTCTGGGCCTGTACCCGGGCCATTTCTGGGCCTGTACCCGGGACATTTCTGGGCCTGTACCCGGGCCATTTCTGGGCCTGTACCCAGGCCATTTCTGGGCCTGTACCCGGGCCATTTCTGGGCCTGTACCCGGGCCATTTCTGGGCCTGTACCCGGGCCATTTCTGGGCCTGTACCCGGGCCATTTCTGGGCCTGTACCCGGGCCATTTCTGGGCCTGTACCCGGGCCATTTCTGGGCCTGTACCCGGGCCATTTCTGAGCCTGTACCCGGGCCATTTCTGGGCCTGTACCCGGGCCATTTCTGGGCCTGTACCCGGGCCATTTCTGGGCCTGTACCCGGGCCATTTCTGGGCCTGTACCCGGGCCATTTCTGGGCCTGTACCCGGGCCATTTCTGGGCCTGTACCCGGGCCATTTCTGGGCCTGTACCCGGGCCATTTCTGGGCCTGTACCCGGGCCATTTCGGGGCCTGTACCCGGGCCATTTCTGGGCCTGTACCCTTGCCATTTCGGGGCCTGTACCCGGGCCATTTCTGGGCCTGTACCCGGGCCATTTCGGGGCCTGTATCCGGGCCATTTCGGGGCCTGTACCCGGGCCATTTCTGGGCCTGTACCCGGGCCATTTCTGGGCCTGTACCCGGGCCATTTCTGGGCCTGTACCCGGGCCATTTCTGGGCCTGTACCCGGGCCATTTCTGGGCCTGTACCCGGGCCATTTCTGGGCCTGTACCCGGGCCATTTCTGGGCCTGTACCCGGGCCATTTCTGGGCCTGTACCCGAGCCATTTCTGGGCCTGTACCCGAGCCATTTCTGGGCCTGTACCCGGGCCATTTCTGGGCCTGTACCCGGGCCATTTCTGGGCCTGTACCCGGGCCATTTCTGGGCTTGTACCCGGGCCATTTCTGGGCCTGTACCCGGGCCATTTCTGGGCCTGTACCCGGGCCATTTCTGGGCCTGTACCCGGGCCATTTCTGGGCCTGTACCCGGGCCATTTCTGGGCCTGTACCCGGGCCATTTCTGGGCCTGTATCCGGGCCATTTCTGGGCCTGTACACGGGCCATTTCTGGGCCTGTACCCGGGCCATTTCTGGGCCTGTACCTGGGCCATTTCTGGGCCTGTACCCGGGCCATTTCTAGGCCTGTACCCGGGCCAGTTGTGGGCCTGTACCCGGGCCATTTCTGGGCCTGTACCCGGGCCATTTCTGGGCCTGTACCCGGATCATTTCTGGGCCTGTACCCGGGACATTTCTGGGCCTGTACCCGGGCCATTTCTGGGCCTGTACCCGGGCCATTTCTGGGTCTGTACCCGGGCCATTTCTGGGTCTGTACCCGGGCCATTTCTGGGCCTGTACCCGGGCCATTTCTGGGCATGTACCCGGGCCATTTCTGGGCCTGTACCCGGGCCATTTCTGGGCCTGTTCCCGGGCCATTTCTGGGCCTGTTCCCGGGCCATTTCTGGGCCTGTTCCCGGGCCATTTCTGGGCCTGTACCCGGGCCATTTCTGGGCCTGTACCCGGGCCATTTCTGGGCCTGTACCCGGGCCATTTCTGGGCCTGTACCCGGGCTATTTCTGGGCCTGTACCCGGGCCATTTCTGGGCCTGTACCCGGGCCACTTCTGGGCCTGTACCCGGGCCATTTCTGGGCCTGTACCCGGGCCATTTCTGGGCCTGTACCCGGGCCATTTCTGGGCCTGTACCAGGGCCATTTCTGGGCCTGTACCTGGGCCATTTCTGGGCCTGTATCCGGGCCTTTTCTGGGCCTGTACCCGGGCCATTTCTGGGCCTGTACCCGGGCCATTTCTGGGCCTGTACCCGGGCCATTTCTGGGCCTGTACCCGGGCCATTTCTGGGCCTGTACCCGGGGCATTTCTGGGCCTGTACCCGGGCCATTTCTGGGCCTGTACCCGGGCCATTTCTGGGCCTGTACCCGGGGCATTTCTGGGCCTGTACCCGGGCCATTTCTGGGCCTGTACCCGGGCCATTTCTGGGCATGTACCCGGGCCATTTCTGGGACTGTACCCGGGCTATTTCTGGGCCTGTACCCGGGCCATTTCTGGGCCTGTTCCCGGGCCATTTCTGGGCCTGTACCCAGGCCATTTCTGGGCCTGTACCCGGGCCATTTCCCGGGCCAAGTTGGGTATAAAAAGTCGTAATTTCTAACTGCGAATACGTGCAGAGACCCAGAATTTGGCTCCAAAATATGGCTCAGGCTTTGAAATTAGGATGTTTGGGATATTTTGAAAACTGCAGGGAGGTTTGGGACAAATGTGACCAAACGCCGCTTTCAATACTTGGCATATGTTGGGTATAAAAAGTCAAATTTCAAAATGCGAATACGTGCAAAGAGCCAGAATTTGGCTCCAATATATGGCTCAGGCCTCGAAATTGGGATGTTTGGGATATTTTGAAAACTGCAGGGGAGTTTGTGCAAAATGTGACTCACAGCCGCTTTCAGTACTTGGCATATGTTGGGTATAAAAAGTCGTAATTTCAAACTGCGAATACGTGCAGAGAGCCAGAATTTTGCTCCAAAATATGGCTCAGGCCTCAAAATTGGGATATTTGGGATATTTTGACAACTGCAGGGGAGTTTGTGCAATATGTGACTCACTGCCGCTTTCAGCACTTGGCATATGTTGGGTATAAAAAGTTGAATTTCAAACTGCGAATGCGTGCAGAGAGCCAGAATTTGGCTCCAAAATATGGCTCAGTCTTCGAAATTCGGATGTTTGGGATATTTTGAAAACTGCAGGGGGGATTGAGACAAATGTGACCAAACGCATTGGCATATGTTGGGTATAAAAAAGTCGTAATTTCAAACTGCGAATGCGTGCAGAGATCCAGAATTTGGCTACAAAATATGGCTCAGGCCTCGAAATTGGGATGTTTGGGATATTTTGAAAACTGCAGGGAGGTTTGGGACAAATATGACCAAACGCCGCTTTCAGTACTTGGCATATGTTGGGTATAAAAAGTCGTAATATCAAACTGCGAATACGTGCAGAGAGCCAGAATTTGGCTCCAAAATATGGCTCATGCTTCGAAATTGGGATGTTTGGGATATTTTTAAAACTGCAGGGAGGTTTGGGACAAATGTGACCAAACGATGCTTTCCATACTTGGCATATGTTGGGTATAAAAAGTCGTAATTTCAAACTGCGAATACGAGCAGAGAGCAAGAATTTGGCTCCAAAATATTGCTCAGGCCTCGAAATTGGGATATTTCGAAAACTGCAGGGGAGTTTGTGCTAAATGTGACTCAATGCCGCTTTCAGCACTTAACATATGTTGGGTATAAAAATTCGTAATTTCAAACTGCGAATACGTGCAGAAAGCAAGAATTTGGCTCCAAAATATGGCTCAGGCCTCGAAATTGGGATGTTTGAGATATTTTGAAAACTGCAGGGAGGTTTGGGACTAATGTGACCAAACGCAGCTTTCAGTACTTGGCATATGTTGGGTATAAAAAGACATAATTTCAAACTGCGAATACGTGCAGAGAGCCAGAATTTGGCTCCAAAATATGGCTCAGGCCTCAAAATTGGGATATTTGGGGTATTTTGAAAACTGCAGGGGAGTTTGTGCAAAATGTGATTCACTGCCGCTTTCAGTACTTGGCATATGTTGGGTATAAAAAGTCGTAATTTCAAACTGCGAATACGTGCAGAGAGCCAGAAATTGGCTCCAATATATGGCTCAGGCCTCGAAATATGGATATTTGAGATATTTTAAAAACTGCAGGGGAGTTTGTGCAAAATGTGACTCACAGCCGCTTTCAGTACTTAGCATATGTTGGGTATAAAAAGACATAATTTCAAACTGCGAATACATGCAGAGAGCCAGAATTTGGCTCCAAAATATGGCTCTGGCCTCGAAATTGGGATGTTTGGGATATTTTGAAAACTGCAGTGAGGTTTGGGACAAATGTGACCAAACGCAGCTTTCAGTACTTGGCATAAGTTGGGTATAAAAAGTCGTAATTTCAAACTGCGAATACGTGCAGAGAGCCAGAATTTGGCTCCAAAATATGGCTCAGGCCTCGAAATTGGGATATTTAGGATATTTTGAAAACTGCAGAGGAGTTTGTTCAAAATGTGACTCACAGCCGCTTTCAGTACTTGGCATATGTTGGGTATAAAAAGCCGTAATTTCGAACTGCGAATACGTGCAGAGAGCCAGAATTTGGCTCCAAAATATGGCTCAGGACTCGAAATTGGGATGTTTGGGATATTTTGAAAACTGCAGGGAGGTTTGGGTCAAATGTGACCAAACGCCGCTTTCAGTACCTGGCATATGTTGGGTATAAAAAGTCGTAATTTCAAGCTGCGAATATGTGCAGAGAGCCAGAATTTCGCTCCAAAATATGGCTCAGGCCACAAAATTGGGATGTTTTGGATATTTTGTAAACTGCAGGGGAGTTTGTGCCAAATGTGACTCACTGCCGCTTTCAGTACTTGGCATATGTTTGGTATAAAAAGTCGTAATTTCAATCTTCGAATACGTGCAGAGAGCCAGAATTTGGCTCCAAAATATGGCTCAGGCCTCGAAATTGGGATGTTTGGGATATTTTGAAAACTGCAGGGAGGTTTGGGTCAAATGTGACCAAACGCCGCTTTCAGTACCTGGCATATGTTGGGTATAAAAAGACGTAATTTCAAACTGCGAATACGTGCAGAGAGCCAGAATTTGGCTCCAAAATATGGCTCAGGCCTCGAAATTGGGATGTTTGGGATATTTTGAAAACTGCAGGGGGGATTGAGACAAATGTGACCAAACGCATTGGCATATGTTGGGTATAAAAAAGTCGTAATTTCAAACTGCGAATACGTGCAGAGATCCAGAATTTGGCTACAAAATATGGCTCAGGCCTCGAAATAGGGATGTTTGGGATATTTTGAAAACTGCAGGGGAGTTTGCGCAAATTGTGACTCACTGCAACTTTCAGTACTTGGCATATGTTGGGCATAAAAAGTCGTAATATTAAAATATGAATACGTGCAGAGAGCCAGACGTTGGCTCCAAATTATGACTCAGGCCTAGATATTGGGATGTTTGGGATATTTAGAAAATTGCAGGGAGGATTGGGACAAATGTGACCAAACGCCACTTTCAGTACTTGGCATATGTTGGGTATAAAAAAGTCGCAATTTCAAACTGCGAATACGTGCAAAGAGCCAAAATTTGGCTCCAAAACATGGCTAAGGCCTCGAAATTGGGATATGTGATATATTTAAAAACTGCAGGGGAGTTTGTGCAAAATGTGACTTACTGCTGCTTTCAGTACTAGGCATATATTGGGTATAAAAAGTCGTAATTTCAAACTGCGAATACGTGCAGAGAGCCAGAATTTGGCTCCAAAACAAGGCTAAGGCCTCGAAATTGGGATATTTGGGATATTTTGAAAATTGCAGGGGAGTTTGTGCAAAATGTGACTCACTGTTGCTTTCAGTACTTGGCATATGTTGGGTAAAAAACTCGTAATTTCAAACTGCGAATACGTGCAGAGAGCCAGAATTTTGCTCCAAAATATGGCTCAGGCCTCGAAATTGGGATATTTGGAATATTTCGAAAACTGCAGGGGAGTTTGTGCAAAATGTGACTCACTGCCGCTTTCAGGACTTGGCATATCTTGGGTATAAAAATCATAAATTCAATCTGCGAATACGTGCATAGAGCAAGAATTTGGCTCCAAAACATGGCTCAGGCCTCGAAATTAGGATGTTTAGGATATTTTGAAAACTGCGGGAGGTTTGGGACAAATATGACCAAACGCCCCTTTCAATACTTGGCATATGTTGGGTATACAAAGCCGTAATTTCAAACTGCGAATACGTGCAGAGAGCCAGAATTTGGCTCCAAAATATGGCTCAGGCCTCGAAATTGGTATGTTTGGGATATTTTGAAAACTGCAGGGGGGATTGAGACAAATGTGACCAAACGCATTGGCATATGTTGGGTATAAAATTCGTAATTTCAAATGCGAATACGTGCAGAGAGCCAGAATTTGGCTCCAAAATATGGCTCAGGCATCGAAATTGGGATATTTGGGATGTTTTGAAAACTGCATGGGAGTTTGTGCAAAATGTGACTCACTGCTGCTTTCAGTACTTGGAAGATGTTGGGTATAAAAGTCGTAATTTCAAACTGCGAATACGTGCAGAGTGCCAGAATTTGGCTACAAAATATGGCTCAGGCCTCGAAATTGGGATGTTTGGGATATTTTGAAAACTGCAGGGGAGTTTGCGCAAATTGTGACTCTCTGCCACTTTCAGTACTTGGCATATGTTGGGTATAGAAAGGCGTAATATCAAAATATGAATACGTGCAGAGAGCCGGACGTTGGCTCCAAATTATGACTCATGCCTCGATATTGGGATGTTTGGGATATTTATAAAACTGCAGGGAGGATTGAGACAAATGTGACCAAACGCCGCTTTCAGTACTTGGCATATGTTGGGTATAGAAAAGTCGCAATTTCAAACTGCGAATACGTGCAGAGAACGAGAATTTGGCTACGAAATATGGCTCAGGCCTCGAAATTGGGATGTTTGGGATATTTTGAAAACTGCAGGGGGGAAGGAGACAAATGTGACAAAACGCATTGGCATATGTTGGGTATAAAAAATTCGTAATTTCAAACTGAGAATAAGTGCAGAGAGCCAGAATTTGGGTCCAAAATATGGCTCAGGTCTCGAAATTGGGATATTTGGGATATTTTGAAAACTGCAGGGGAGTTTGTGCAAAATGTGACTCCCTGCTGCTTTCAGTACTTGGCATATGTTGGTTATAAAAAGTCGTAATTTCAAACTCCGAATACGTGCAGAGAGCCAGAATTTTGCTCCAAAATATAGCTCAGACCTCAAAATTGGGATATTTGGAATATTTCGAAAACTGCAGGGGAGTTTGTGCAAAATGTGACTCACTGCCGCTTTCAGAACTTGGCATGTCTTAGGTATAAAAAGTCGTAAATTCAATCTGCAAATACGTGCATAGAGCAAGAATTTGGCTCCAAAATATGGCTCAGGCCTCGAAATTGGGATGTTTATGATATTTTGAAAACTGCAGGGAGGTTTGGGACAAATATGACCAATCGCCGCTTTCAGTACTTGGCATATGTTTGGTATAAAAATCCGTAATTTCAAACTGCGAATACGTGCAGAGAGCCAGAATTTGGCTCCAAAATATGGCTAAGGCCTTGAAATTGGGATGTTTGGGATATTTTGAAAACTGCAGGGGAGTTTGCGCAAATTGTGACTCACTGCAACTTTCAGTACTTGGCATATGTTGGGCATAAAAAG
The DNA here is from genome assembly GCF_040958095.1 of Procambarus clarkii. NCBI lineage: Eukaryota > Metazoa > Arthropoda > Malacostraca > Decapoda > Cambaridae > Procambarus > Procambarus clarkii. The sequence goes on from NW_027189384.1 coordinate 210,984, forward strand.
TCTTAATATCAAAATATGAATACGTGCAGAGAGCCAGACGTTGGCTCCAAATTATGACTCAGGCCTTGATATTGTGATGTTTGGGATATTTAGAAAATTGCAGGGAGGATTGGGACAAATGTGACCAAACGCCACTTTCAGTACTTGGCATATGTTGGGTATAAAAAGTCGCAATTTCAAACTGCGAATACGTGCAAAGAGCCAAAATTTGGCTCCAAAACATGGCTAAGGCCTCGAAATTGGGATATGTGATATATTTAAAAACTGCAGGGGAGTTTGTGCAAAATGTGACTTACTGCTGCTTTCAGTACTAGGCATATATTGGGTATAAAAAGTCGTAATTTCAAACTGCGAATACGTGCAGAGAGCCAGAATTTGGCTCCAAAACAAGGCTAAAGCCTCGAAATTGGGATATTTGGGATATTTTGAAAACTGCAGGGGAGTTTGAGCAAAATGTGACTCTCTGTTGCTTTCAGTACTTGGCATATGTTGGGTAAAAATCTCGTAATTTCAAACTGCGAATACATGCAGAGAGCCAGAATTTGGCTCCAAAATATGGCTCAGGCCTCGAAATTGGGATGTTTGAGATATTTTGATAACTGCAGGGGGGATTGGGACAGATGTGACAAAACGCATTGGCATATGTTGGGTATAAAAAAGTCGTAATTTCAAACTGCGAATATTTGCAGAGAGCCAGAATATGGCTCCAAAATATGGCTCAGGCCTCGAAATTGGGATATTTTGAAAACTGCAGGGGAGTTTGTGCAAAATGTGAATCACTGCTGCTTTCAGTACTTGGCATATGTTGGGTATAAGAAGTCGTAATTTCAAACTGCGAATACGTGCAAAGAGCCAGAATTTTGCTCCAAAATATGGCTCAGGCCTCGAAATTGGGAGATTTGGAATATTTCGAAAACTTCAGGGGAGTTTGTGCAAAATGTGACTCACTGCCGCTTTCAGGACTTGGCATATCTTGGGTATAAAAAGTCGTAAATGCAATCTGCGAATACGTGCATAGAGCAAGAATTTGGCTCCTAAATATGGCTCAGGCCTAGAAATTGGGATGTTTAGGATATTTTGAAAACTGCAGGGAGGTTTGGGACAAATATGACCAAACGCCCCTTTCAGTATTTGGCATATGTTGGGTATACAAAGCCGTAATTTCAAACTGCGAATTCGTGCAGAGAGCGAGAATTTGGCTACAAAATATGGCTCAGGCCTCGAAATTGGGATGTTTGGGATATTTTGAAAACTGCAGGGGGGAAGGAGACAAATGTGTTCAAACGCATTGGCATATGTTGGGTATAAAAAAGTCGTAATTTCAAACTGCGAATACGTGCAGAGAGCCAGAATTTGGCTCCAAAATATGGCTCAGGTCTCGAAATTGGGATATTTGGGATATTTTGAAAACTGCACGGGAGTTTTTGCAAAATGTGACTCACTGCTGCCTTCAGTACTTGGCATATGTTGGGTATATAAATTCGTAATTTCAAACTGCGAATACGTGCAGAGAGCCAGAATTTTGCTCCAAAATATGGCTCAGGCCTCGAAATTGGGATGTTTAGGATATTTTGAAAACTGCAGGGGGGATTGGGACAGATGTGACCAAACGCCGCTTTTAGTATTTGGCATATGTTGGGTATAAAAAGTCATAATTTCAAACTGCGAATACGTGCAGAGAGCCAGAATTTGGCTACAAAATATGGCTCAGGCCTCGAAATTGGGATGTGTGGGATATTTTGAAAACTGCAGGGCAGTTTGTGCAAAATGTTACTCACTGCCACTTTCAGTACTTGGCATATGTTGGGTATAAAAAGTCGTAATATCAAAATATGAATACGTGCTGAGAGCCAGACGTTGGCTCCAAATTATGACTCAGGCCTTGATATTAGGATGTTTGGGATATTTAGAAAATTGCAGGGAGGATTGGGACAAATGTGACCAAACGCCGCTTTCAGTACTTGGCATATGTTGGGTATAAAAAAGTCGTAATTTCAAAATGCGAATACGTGCAGAGAGTCAGAATTTGGCTCCAAAATTTGGCTCAGGCATCGAAATTGGAATATTTGGGATATTTTGAAAACTGCAGGGGAGTTTGTGCAAAATGTGACTCACTGCTGCTTTCAGTACTTGGAAGATGTTGGGTATAAAAGTCGTAATTTCAAACTGCGAATACGTGCAGAGATCCAGAATTTGGCTACAAAATATGGCTCAGGCCTCGAAATTGGGATGTTTGGGATATTTTGAAAACTGCAGGGGAGTTTGCACAAATTGTGACTCACTGCCACTTTCAGTACTTGGCATATGTTGGGTATAAAAAGTCGTAATATCAAAAAATGAATACGTGCAGAGAGCCAGACGTTGGCTCCAATATTATGACTCAGGCCTCGATATTAGGATGTTTGGGATATTTAGAAAATTGCGGGGAGGATTGGGACAAATGTGACCAAACGCCGCTTTCAGTACTTGGCATATGTTGGGTATAAAAAAGTCGCAATTTCAAACTGCGAATACGTGCAAAGAGCCAGAATTTGGCTCCAAAACATGGATAAGGCCTCGAAATTGGGATATTTGGGATATTTTAAAAACTGCAGGGGAGTTTGTGCAAAATGTGACTCACTACTGCTTTCAGTACTAAGCATATATTGGTATAAAAAGTCGTAATTTCCAACTGCGAATACGTGTAGAGAGCCAGAATTTGGCTCCAAAATATGCTCAGGCCTCGAAATTTGGATATTTTGGATATTTCGAAAACTGCAGGGGAGTTTGTGCAAAATGTAACTCACTGCCACTCTCAGGACTTGGCATATGTTGGGTATAAAAAGTCATAAATTCAATCTGCGAATACGTGCATAGAGCCAGAATTTGGCTCCAAAATATGGCTCAGGCCTTGAAATTGGGATGTTCGGAATATTTTGAGAACTGCAGGGAGGTTTGGGACAAATATGACCAAACGTCGCTTTCAGTACTTCGCATATGTTGGGTATATAAAACCGTAATTTCAAACTGCAAATATGTGCAGAGAGCCAGAATTTGGCTCAAAAATATGGCTGAGGCCTCGAAATTAGCATGTTTGGGATATTTTGAAAACTGCAGGAAGCTTTGGGACAAATGTGACCAAACGCCGCTTTCAGTACTTGGCATAAGTTGGGTATAAAAAGTCGTAATTTCAAACTGCGAATACGTGCAGAGAGCCAGAATTTGGCTACAAAATATGGCTCAGGCCTCGAAATTGGGATGTTTGGGATATTTTGAAAACTGCAGGGGAGTTTGCGCAAATGTGACTCACTGCCATTTTCAGTACTTGGCATATGTTGGGTATAAAAAGTCGTAATATCAAAATATGAATACGTGCAGAGAGCCTGAATTTGGTTACAAAATATGGCTCAGGCCTCGAAATTCGGATGTTTGGGATATTTTGAAAACTGCAGGGGTGTTTGCGCAAAATGTGACTCACTGCCACTTACAGTACTTGGCATATGTTGGGTATAAAAAGTCGTAATATCAAAATATGAATACGTGCAGAGAGCCAGACGTTGGCTCCAAAATATGACTCAGGCTGCGATATTGGGATGTTTGGGATATTTAGAAAACTGCAGGGAGGTTTGGGACAAATGTTACCAAACGCCGCTATCAGTACTTGGCATATGTTGGGCATAAAAAAGTCGTAATTTCAAACTGCGAATACGTGCAGAGAGCCAGAATTTGGCTCCAAAATATGGCTCAGGCAGCGAAATTTTGATATTTGGGATATTTTGAAAACTGCAGGGGAGTTTGTGCAAAATGTGACTCACTGCTGCTTTCAGTACTTGGAAGATGTTGGGTATAAAAGTCGTAATTTCAAACTGCGAATACGTGCAGAGTGCCAGAATTTGGCTACAAAATATGGCTCAGGCCTCGAAATTGGGATGTTTGGGATATTTTGAAAACTGCAGGGGAGTTTGCGCAAATTGTGACTCACTGCCACTTTCAGTACTTGGCATATGTTGGGTATAAAAAGGCGTAATATCAAAATATGAATACGTGCAGAGAGCCGGACGTTGGCTCCAAATTATGACTCATGCCTCGATATTGGGATGTTTGGGATATTTATAAAACTGCAGGGAGGATTGAGACAAATGTGACCAAACGCCGCTTTCAGTACTTGGCATATGTTGGGTATAGAAAAGTCGCAATTTCAAACTGCGAATACGTGCAGAGAACAAGAATTTGGCTACGAAATATGGCTCAGGCCTCGAAATTGGGATGTTTGGGATATTTTGAAAACTGCAGGGGGGAAGGAGACAAATGTGTCAAAACGCATTGGCATATGTTGGGTATAAAAAATTCGTAATTTCAAACTGCGAATAAGTGCAGAGAGCCAGAATTTGGCTCCAAAATATGGCTCAGGTCTCGAAATTGGGATATTTGGGATATTTTGAAAACTGCAGGGGAGTTTGTGCAAAATGTGACTCCCTGCTGCTTTCAGTACTTGGCATATGGTTGGTTATAAAAGTCGTAATTTCAAACTTCGAATACGTGTAGAGAGCCAGAATTTTGCTCCAAAAATATAGCTCAGACCTCAAAATTGGGATATTTGGAATATTTCGAAAACTGCAGGGGAGTTTGTGCAAAATGTGACTCACTGCCGCTTTCAGGCCTTGGCATGTCTTAGGTATAAAAAGTCGTAAATTCAATCTGCAAATACGTGCATAGAGCAAGAATTTGGCTCCAAAATATGGCTCAGGCCTCGAAATTGAGATGTTTATGATATTTTGAAAACTGCAGGGAGGTTTGGGACAAATATGACCAAACGCCGCTTTCAGCACTTGGCATATGTTTGGTATAAAAAGCCGTAATTTCAAACTGCGAATACGTGCAGAGAGCCAGAATTTGGCTCCAAAATATGGCTAAGGCCTTGAAATTGGGATGTTTGGGATATTTTTGAAAACTGCAGGGGAGTTTGCGCAAATTGTGACTCACTGCAACTTTCAGTACTTGGCATATGTTGGGCATAAAAAGTCTTAATATCAAAATATTAATACGTGCAGAGAGCCAGACGTTGGCTCCAAAACAAGGCTAAGGCCTCGAAATTGGGATATTTGGGATATTTGAAAACTGCAGGGGAGTTTGTGCAAAATGTGACTCACTGTTGCTTTCAGTACTTGGCATATGTTGGGTAAAAAACTCGTAATTTCAAACTGCGAATACATGCAGAGAGCCAGAATTTGGCTCCAAAATATTGCTCAGGCCTCGAAATTGGGATGTTTGAGATATTTTGAAAACTGCAGGGGGGATTGGGACAGATGTGACAAAACGCATTGGCATATGTTGGGTATAAAAAAGTCGTAATTTCAAACTGCGAATATTTGCAGAGAGCCAGAATATGGCTCCAAAATATGGCTCAGGCCTCGAAATTGGGATATTTTGAAAACTGCAGGGGAGTTTGTGCAAAATGTGAATCACTGCTGCTTTCAGTACTTGGCATATGTTGGGTATAAAAGTCGTAATTTCAAACTGCGAATACGTGCAGAGAGCCAGAATTTTGCTCCAAAATATGGCTCAGGCCTCGAAATTGGGAGATTTGGAATATTCGAAAACTTCAGGGGAGTTTGTGCAAAATGTGACTCACTGCCGCTTTCAGGACTTGGCATATCTTGGGTATAAAAAGTCGTAAATGCAATCTGCGAATACGTGCATAGAGCAAGAATTTGGCTCCAAAATATGGCTCAGACCTCGAAATTGGGATGTTTAGGATATTTTGAAAACTGCAGGGAGGTTTGGGACAAATATGACCAAACGCCCCTTTCAGTACTTGGCATATGTTGGGTATACAAAGCCGTAATTTCAAACTGCGAATACGTGCAGAGAGCGAGAATTTGGCTACAAAATATGGCTCAGGCCTCGAAATTGGGATGTTTGGGATATTTTGAAAACTGCAGGGGGGAAGGAGACAAATGTGTTCAAACGCATTGGCATATGTTGGGTATAAAAAAGTCGTAATTTCAAACTGCGAATACGTGCAGAGAGCCAGAATTTGGCTCCAAAATATGGCTCAGGTCTCGAAATTGGGATATTTGGGATATTTTGAAAACTGCAGGGGAGTTTGTGCAAAATGTGACTCACTGCTGCTTTCAGTACATGGCATATGTTGGGTATAAAACTCGTAATTTCAAACTGCGAATACGTGCAGAGAGTCAGAATTTGGCTCCAAAATATGGCTCCGGCCTCGAAATTGAGATGTTTGGGATATTTTGAAAACTGCAGGGGTGATTGGGACAGATGTGACCAAACGCCGCTTTTAGTACTTGGCATATGTTGGGTATAAAAATTCGTAATTTCAAACTGCGAATACGTGCAGAGAGCCAGAATTTGGCTACAAAATATTGCTCAGGCCTCGAAATTGGGATGTTTGGGATATTTTGAAAACTGCAGGGGGGAAGGAGACAAATGTGACCAAAGGCATTGGCATATGTTGGGTATAAAAAATTCGTAATTTCAAACTGCGAATACGTGCAGAGAGCCGGAATTTGGCTCCAAAATATGGCTCAGGCCTCGAAATTGGGATATTTTGAAAACTGCAGGGGAGTTTGTGCAAAATGTGACTCACTGCTGCTTTCAGTACTTGGCATATGTTGGGTATAAAAAGTCGTAGTTTCAAACTGCGAATACGTGCAGAGAGCCAAAATTTTGCTCCAAAATATGGCTCAGGCCTCGAAATTGGGATATTTGGAATATTTCGAAAACTGCAGGGGAGTTTGTGCAAAATGTGACTCACTGCTGCTTTCAGTACTTGGCATATCTTGGGTACAAAAAGTCGTAAATTCAATCTGCGAATACGTGCATAGAGCAAGAATTTGGCTCCAAAATATGGCTCAGGCCTCGAAATTGGGATGTTTAGGATATTTTGAAAACTGCAGGGAGGTTTGGGACAAATATGACCAAACGCCCCTTTCAGTACTTGGCATATGTTGGGTATACAAAGCCGTAATTTCAAACTGCGAATACGTGCAGAGAGCCAGAATTTGGCTCCAAAATATGGCTCAGGCCTCGAAATTGGGATGTTTGGGATATTTTGAAAACTGCAGGGGGGATTGAGACAAATGTGACCAAACGCATTGGCATATGTTGGGTATAAAAAAGTCGTAATTTCAAAATGCGAATACGTGCAGAGAGCCAGAATTTGGCTCCAAAATATGGCTCAGGCATCGAAAATGGGATATTTGGGATATTTTGAAAACTGCAGGGGAGTTTGTGCAAAATGTGACTCACTGCTGCTTTCAGTACTTGGAAGATGTTGGGTATAAAAGTCGTAATTTCAAACTGCGAATACGTGCAGAGATCCAGAATTTGGCTACGAAATATGGTTCAGGCCTCGAAATTGGGATGTTTGGGATATTTTGAAAACTGCAGGGGAGTTTGTACAAATTGTGACTCACTGCCACTTTCAGTACTTGGCATATGTTGGGTATAAAAAGTCGTAATATAAAAAAATGAATACGTGCAGAGAGCCAGACGTTGGCTCCAAATTATGACTCAGGCCTCGATATTAGGATGTTTGGGATATTTTAGAAAATTGCGGGGAGGATTGGGACAAATGTGACCAAACGCCGCTTTCAGTACTTGGCATATGTTGGGTATCAAAAATTCGCAATTTCAAACTGCGAATACGTGCAAAGAGCCAGAATTTGGCTCCAAAACATGGATAAGGCTTCGAAATTGGGATATTTGGGATATTTTAAAAACTGCAGGGGAGTTTGTACAAAATGTGACTCACTACTGCTTTCAGTACTAGGCATATATTGGGTATAAAAAGTCGTAATTTCAAACTGCGAATACGTGTAGAGAGCCAGAATTTGGCTCCAAAACATGGCTAAGGCCTCGAAATTGGGATATTTGGGATATTTTGAAAACTGCAGGGGAGTTTGTGCAAAATGTGACTCACTGCCACTTTCAGGACTTGGCATATGTTGGGTATAAAAAGTCATAAATTCAATCTGCGAATACGTGCATAGAGCCCGAATTTGGCTCCAAAATATGGCTCAGGCCTCGAAATTAGCATGTTTGGGATATTTTGAAAACTGCAGGGAGCTTTGGGACAAATGTTACCAAACGCCCCTTTCAGTACTTGGCATATGTTGGGCGTAAAAAAGTCGCAATTTCAAACTGCGAATACGTGCAGAGAGCCAGAATTTGGCTCCAAAACATGGCTAAGGCCTCGAAATTGGGATATTTGGGATATTTTGAAAACTGCAGGGGAGTTCGTGCAAAATGTGACTCACTGCTGCTTTCAGTACTTGGCATATGTTGGGTATAAAACATTGTAATTTCAAACTGCGAATACGTGCAGAGAGCCAGAATTTGGCTCCAAAATATGGCTCAGGCCACGAAATTATGATATTTGGAATATTTCGAGAACTGCAGGGGAGTTTGCGCAAAATGTGACTCACTGCCGCTTTCAGGACTTGGCATATGTTGGGTATAAAAAGTCGTAATTCCAAACTGCGAATACGTGCAGAGAGCCAGAATTTGGCTCCAAAATATGGCTCAGGCCTCGAAATTGAGATGTTTGGGATATTTTGAAAACTGCAGGGGGGATTGAGACAAATGTGACCTAACGCATTGGCATATGTTGGGTATAAAAAAGTCGTAATTTCAAACTGCGAATACGTGCAGAGATCCAGAATTTGGCTACAAAATATGGCTCAGGCCTCGAAATTGGGATGTTTGGGATATTTTAAAAACTGCAGGGGAGTTTGCTCAAATTGTGACTCACTGCCACTTTCAGTACTTGGCATATGTTGGATATAAAAAGTCGTAATATCAAAATATGAATACGTGCAGAGAGCCAGACGTTGGCTCCAAATTATGACTCAGGCCTCGATATTGGGATGTTTGGGATATTTAGAAAATTGCAGGGAGGATTGAGACAAATGTGACCAAACGTCGGTTTCAGTACTTGGCATATGTTGGGTATAAAAAAGTCGCAATTTCAAACTGCGAATACGTGCAAAGAGCCAGAATTTGGCTCCAAAACATGGCTAAGGCCTCGAAATTGGGATATTTGGGATATTTTAAAAAACTGCAGAGGAGTTTGTGCAAAATGTGACTCACTGCTGCTTTCAGTACTAGGCATATATTGGGAATAAAAAGTCGTAATTTCAAACTGCGAATACGTGTAGAGAGCCAGAATTTTGCTCCAAAATATGGCTCAGGCCTCGAAATTGGGATATTTGGGATATTTCGAAAACTGCAGGGGAGTTTGTGCAAAATGTGACTCACTGCCACTTTCAGGACTTGGCATATGTTGGGTATAAAAAGTCAAAAATTCAATCTGCCAATACGTGCATAGAGGCAGAATTTGGCTCCAAAATATGGCTTAGGCCTCGAAGTTGGGATGTTCGGGATATTTTGAAAACTGCAGGGAGGTTGGGACAAATGTGACCAAATGCCGCTTTCAGTACTTGGCATAAGTTGGGTATAAAAAGTCGTAATTTCAAACTGCGAACACGTGCAGAGAGCCAGAATTTGGCTCCAAAATATGGCTCAGGCCTTAAAATTGAGATGTTTGGAATATTTTGAAAGCTGCAGGGGGGATTGGGACAGATGTGACCAAACGCCGCTTTTAGTACTTGGCATATGTTGGGTATAAAAAGTCGTAATTTCAAACTGCGAATACGTGCAGAGAGCCAGAATTTGGCTCCAAAATATGGCTCAGGCCTCGAAATTGGGATGTTTGGGATATTTTGAAAACTGCAGGGGGGATTGAGACATATGTGACTCACTGCTGCTTTCAGTACTTGGAAGATGTTGGGTATAAAAGTCGTAATTTCAAACTGCGAATACGTGCAGAGAGCCAGAATTTGGCTACAAAATATGGCTCAGGCCTCGAAATTGGGATGTTTGGGATATTTTTAAAACTGCAGGGGAGTTTGCGCAAAATGTGACTCCACTGCCCCTTTCAGTACTTGGCATATATTGGGTATAAAAAGTCGTAATATCAAAATATGAATACGTGCAGAGAGCCAGAATTTGGCTACAAAATATGGCTCAGGCCTCGAAATTGGGATGTTTGGGATATTTTGAAAACTGCAGGGGAGTTTGCGCAAAATGTGACTCACTGCCACTTTCAGTGCTAGGCATATGTTGGGTATAAAAAGTCGAAATATCAAAATATGAATACGTGCAGAGAGCCAGACGTTGGCTCCAAAATTTGACTCAGGCCTCGATATTGGGATGTTTGGGATATTTAGAAAACTGCAGGGAGGTTTGGGACAAATGTTACCAAACGCCGCTTTCAGTACTTGGCATATGTTGGGCATTAAAAAGTCACAATTTCAAACTGCGAATACGTGCAGAGAGCCAGAATTTGACTCCAAAACATGGCTAAGGCCTCGAAATTGGGATATTTGGGATATTTTGAAAACTGCAGGGGAGTTTGTTCAAAATGTGACTCACTGCTGCTTTCAGTACTTGGCATATGTTGGGTATAAAAAGTCGTAATTCCAAACTGCGAATACGTGCAGAGAGCCAGAATTTGGCTCCAAAATATGGCTCAGGCCTCGAAATTGAGATGTTTGGGATATTTTAAAAACTGCAGAGGGGATTGGGACAATGTTACCAAACGCCGCTTTCAGTACTTGGCATATGTTGGGCATAAAAAAGTCGCAATTTCAAACTGCGAATACGTGCAGAGAGCCAGAATTTGGCTCCAAAACATGGCTAAGGCCTCGAAATTGGGATATTTGGGATATTTTGAAAACTGCAGGGGAGTTTGTGCAAAATGTGACTCACTGCTGCTTCCAGTACTTGGCATATGTTGGGTGTAAAACTCGTAATTTCAAACTGCGAATACGTGCAGAGAGCCCGAATTTGGCTCCAAAATATGGCTCAGGCCTCGAAATTGGGATATTTGGAATATTTCGAAAACTGCAGGGGAGTTTGTGCAAAATGTGACTCACTGCCGCTTTCAGGACATGGCATATGTTGGGTATAAAAAGTCGTAATTCCAAACTGCGAATACGTGCAGAGAGCCAGATTTTGGCTCCAAAATACGGCTCAGGCCTCGAAATTGATATGTTTTGGATATTTTGAAAACTGCAGGGGGGATTGAGACAAATGTGACCAAACGCATTGGCATATGTTGGGTATAAAAAAGTCGTAATTTCAAACTGCAAATACGTGCAGAGAGCCAGAATTTGGCTCCAAAATATGGCTCAGGCCTCGAAATTGGGATATTTGGGATATTTTGAAAACTGCAGGGGAGTTTGAGCAAAATGTGACTCACTGCCGCTTACAGGACTTGGCATATGTTGGGTATAAAAAGTCGTAAATTCATCGGCGAATACGTGCAAAGAGCCAGAATTTGGCTCCAAAATATTGCTCAGACCTCGAAATTGGGATGTTTAGGATATTTTGACAACTGCAGGGAGGTTTGGGACAAATATGACCAAACGCTGCTTTCAGTACTTGGCATATGTGGGGTATATAAAGCCATAATTTCAAACTGCGAATACGTGCAGAGATCCAGAATTTGGCTCCAAAATATGGCTAAGGCCTCGAAATTGGGGATGTTTGGGATATTTTGAAAACTGCAGGGGGGATTTAGACATATGTGACTCACTGCTGCTTTCAGTACTTGGAAGATGTTTGGGTATAAAAGTCGTAATTTCAAACTGCGAATACGTGCAGAGAGCCAGAATTTGGCTACAAAATATGGCTCAGGCCTCGAAATTGGGATGTTTGCGATATTTTTAAAACTGCAGGGGAGTTTGCGCAAAATGTGACTCACTGCCCCTTTCAGTACTTGGCATATGTTGGGTATAAAAAGTCGGTAATATCAAAATATGAATACGTGCAGAGAGCCAGAATTTTGCTACAAAATATGGCTCAGGGCCTCGAAATTGGGGATGTTTGGAATATTTGAAAACTGCAGGGGAGTTTGCGCAAAATGTGACTCACTGCCACTTTCAGTGCTAGGCATATGTTGGTATAAAAAGTCGTAATATCAAAATATGAATACGTGCAGAGAGCCAGACGTTGGCTCCAAAATTTGACTCAGCCTCGATATTAGGGATGTTTGGGATATTAGAAAACTGAAGGGAGGTTTGGGACAAATGTTACCAAACGCCGCTTTCAGTACTAGGCATATGTTGGGGCATAAAAAAGTCGCAATTTCAAACTGCGAATACGCGCAGAGAGCCAGAATTTGGCTACAAAATATGGCTCAGGCCTCGAAATTGGGATGTTTAGGAAATTTTGAAAACTGCAGGGAGGTTTGGGACAAATATGACCAAACGCTGCTTTCAGTACTTGGCATATGTGGGGTATATAAAGCCATAATTTCAAAACTGCGAATACGTGCAGAGAGCCAGAAATTTGGCTACAAAATATGGCTCAGGCCTCGAAAATTGGGATGTTTGGGATATTTTGAAAACTGCAGGGGAGTTTGCGCAAAATGTGACTCACTGCCCCTTTCAGTACTTGGCATATGTTGGGTATAAAAAGTCGTAATATCAAAATATGAATACGTGCAGAGAGCCAGAATTTGGCTACAAAAATATAGCTCAGGCCTCGAAATTGGGGATGTTTGGGATATTTTGAAAACTGCAGGGGAGTTTGTGCAAAATGTGACTCACTGCCAACTTCAGTGCTAGGCATATGTAGGGTATAAAAAGTCGTAATATCAAAATATGAATACGTGCAGAGAGGCAGACGTTGGCTAATAAAATATGACTCAGGCCTCGATATTGGGATGTTTGGGATATTTAGAAAACTGCAGGGAGGTTTGGGACAAATGTTACCAAACGCCGCTTTCAGTACTTGGCATATGTTGGGCATAAAAAAGTCACAATTTCAAACTGCGAATACGTGCAGAGAGCCAGAATTTGACTCCAAAACATGGCTAAGGCCTCGAAATTGGGATAATTGGGATATTTTTAAAACTGCAGGGGAGTTTGTTCAAAATGTGACTCACTGCTGCTTTCAGTACTTGGCATATGTTGGGTATAAAACTCGTAATTTCAGGCTGCGAATACGTGCAGAGAGCCAGAATTTGGCTCCAAAATATGGCTCAGGTCTCGAAATTGGGATATTTGGAATATTTCGAAAACTGCAGGGGAGTTTGTGCAATATGTGACTCACTGCCGCTTTCAGGACATGGCATATGTTGGGTATAAAAAGTCGTAATTCCAAACTGCGAATACGTGCAGAGAGCCAGAATTTGGCTCCAAAATATGGTTAATGCCTCGAAATTGAGATGTTTGGGATATTTTAAAAACTGCAGGGAGGATTGGGACAAATGTTACCAAACGCCGCTTTCAGTACTTGGCATATGTTGGGTATAAAAAAGTGTCAATTTCAAACTGCGAATACGTGCAGAAAGCCAGAATTTGGCTCCAAAACATGGCTAAGGCCTCGAAATTGGGATATTTGGGATATTTTGAAAACCGCAGGGGAGTTTGTGCAAAATGTGACTCACTGCTGCTTCCAGTACTTGGCATATGTTGGGTATAAAACTCGTAATTTCAAACTGCGAATACGTGCAGAGAGCCCGAATTTGGCTCCAAAATATGGTTCAGGCCTCGAAATTGGGATATTTGGAATATTTCGAAAACTGCAGGGGAGTTTGTGCAAAATGTGATTCACTACCGCTTTCAGGACATGGCATATGTTGGGTATAAAAAGTCGTAATTCCAAACTGCGAATACGTGCAGAGAGCCAGATTTTGGCTCCAAAATATGGCTCAGGCCTCGAAATGTAGATGTTTGGGATATTTTGAAAACTGCAGGGGGATTGAGACAAATGTGACCAAACGCATTGGCATATGTTGGGTATAAAAAAGTCGTAATTTCAAACTGCGAATACGTGCAGAGAGCCAGAATTTGGCTCCAAAATATGGCTCAGGCCTCGAAATTGGGATATTTGGGATATTTTGAAAACTGCAGGGGAGTTTGTGCAAAATGTGACTCACTGCTGCTTTCAGTACTTGGCATATATTGGGTATAAAAATCGTAATTTCAAACTGCGAATACGTGCAGAGAGCCAGAATTTGGCTACAAAATATGGCTCAGGCCTCGAAATTGGGATATTTGGAATATTTCGAAAACTGCAGGGGAGTTTGTGTAAAATGTGACTCGCTGCCGCTTTCAGGACTTGGCATATGTTGTGTATAAAAAGTCGTAAATTCAATCTGCGAATATGTGCATAGAGCCAGAATTTGGCTCCAAAATATGGCACATGCCTCGAAATTGTGATGTTTAGGATATTTTGAAAACTGCAGGGAGGTTTGGGACAAATATGACCAAACGCCGCTTTCAGTACTTGGCATATGTTGGGTATATAAATCCTTAATTTCAAACTGCAAATACGTGCAGAGAGCCAGAATTTGGCTCCAAAATATGGCTCAGGCCTTGAAATTGGGATGTTTGGGATATTTTGAAAACTGCAGGGGGGATTGAGAGAAATGTGACCAAACGCATTGGAATATGTTGGGTATAAAAAAGTCGTAATTTCAAAATGCGAATACGTGCAGAGAGCCAGAATTTGGCTCCAAAATATGGCTCAGGCCTCGAAATTAGGATATTTGGGATATTTTGAAAACTGCAGGGGAGTTTGTGCAAAATGTGACTCACTGCTGCTTTCAGTACTTGGAAGATGTTGGGTATAAAAGTCGTAATTTCAAACTGCGAATACGTGCAGAGAGCCAGAATTTGGCTACAAAATATGGCTCAGGCCTCGAAATTGGGATGTTTGGGATATTTTGAAAACTGCAGGGGAGTTTGCGCAAATTGTGACTCACTGCCACTTTCAGTTCTTGGCATATGTTGGGTATAAAAAGTCGTAATATCAAAATATCAATACGTGCAGAGAGCCAGACGTTGGCTCCAAATTGTGAATCAGGCCTCGATATTGGGATGTTTGGGATATTTTGAAAACTGCAGGGGGGAAGGAGACAAATGTGTTCAAACGCATTGGCATATGTTGGGTATAAAAAAGTCGTAATTTCAAACTGCGAATACGTGCAGAGAGCCAGAATTTTGCTCCAAAATATGGCTCAGGTCTCGAAATTGGGATATTTGGGATATTTTGAAAACGGCAGGGGAGTTTGTGCAAAATGTGACTCACTGCTGCTTTCAGTACTTGGCATATGTTTGGTATAAAAAGTCGTAATTTCAAACTGCGAATACGTGCAGAGAGCCAGAATTTTGCTTCAAAATATGGCTCAGGCCTCGAAATTGGGATATTTGGAATATTTCAAAAACTGCAGGGGAGTTTGTGCAAAATGTGACTCGCTGCCGCTTTCAGGACTTGGCATATCTTCGGCATAAAAAGTCGTAAATTCAATCTGCGAATACGTGCATAGAGCAAGAACCTAGCTCCAAAATATGGCTCAGGCCTCGAAATTGGGATGTTTAGGATATTTTGAAAACTGCAGGGAGGTTTGGGACATATATGACCAAATGCCGCTTTCAGTACTTGGCATATGCTGGGCATAAAAAAGTCGCAATTTCAAACTGCGAATATGTGAAGAGAGCCAGAATTTGGCTCCAAAATATGGCTCAGGCCTCGAAATTAGGATATTTGGGATATTTTGAAAACTGCAGGGGAGTTTGTGCAAAATGTGACCCACTGCTGCTTTCAGTACTTGGAAGATGTTGGGTATAAATTCGTAATTTCAAACTGCGAATACGGGCAGAGAGCCAGAATTTGGCTACAAAATATGGCTCAGGCCTCGAAATTGGGATGTTTGGGATATTTTGAAAACTGCAAGGGAGTTTGCGCAAATTGTGACTCACTGCCACTTTCAGTTCTTGGCATATGTTGGGTATAAAAAGTCGTAATATCAAAATATGAATACGTGCAGAGAGCCAGAATTTGGCTCCAAAATATGGTTCAGGCCTCGAAATTGGGATGTTTGGGATATTTTGAAAACTGCAGGGGGGATTGAGACAAATGTGACCAAACGCATTGGCATATGTTGGGTATAAAAAAATCGTAATTCCAAACTGCGAATACGTGCAGAGAGCCAGAATTTGGCTCCAAAATATGGCTCAGGCCTCGAAATTAGCATGTTTGGGATATTTTGAAAACTGCAGGGAGCTTTGGGACAAATGTGACCAGACGCCGCTTTCAGTACTTGGCATAAGTTGGGCATAAAAAGTCGTAATTTCAAACTGCGAATACGTGCAGAGAGCCAGAATTTGGCTCCAAAATATGGCTCAGGCCTTGAAATTGGGATGTTTGGAATATATTGAAAACTGTAGGGGAGTTTGCGCAAAATGTGACTCACTGCCACTTTCAGTACTTGGCATATGTTGGGTATAAAAAGTCGTAATATCAAAATATGAATACGTGCAGAGAGCAAGAATTTGGCTACAAAATATGGCTCAGGCCTCGAAATTGGGATGTTTGGGATATTTTAAAAACTGCAGGGGAGTTTGCTCAAAATGTGACTCACTGCCACTTTCATTACTTGGCATATGTTGGGAATAAAAAGTCGCAATATCAAAATATGAATACGTGCAGAGAGCCAGACGTTGGCTCCAAAATATGACTCAGGCCTCGATATTGGGATGTTTGGGATATTTAGAAAACTGCAGGGAGGTTTGGAACAAATGTTACCAAACGCCGCATTCAGTTCTTGGCATATGTTGGGCATTAAAAAGTCGCAATTTCAAACTGCGAATACGTGCAGAGAGCCAGAATTTGGCTCCAAAATATGGCTCAGGCCTCGAAATTGGGATATTTGGAATATTTCGAAAACTGCAGGGGAGTTTGTGCAAAAAGTGACTCACTGCCGCATTCAGGAAATGGCATATGTTGGGTATAAAAAGTCGTAATTTTAAACTGCGAATACGTGCATAGAGCCAGAATTTGGCTACAAAATATGGCTCAGGCCTCGAAATTGGGATGTTTGGGATATTTTGAAAACTGCAGGGGGGATTGAGACAAATGTGACCAAACGCATTGTCATATGTTGGGTATAAAAAAGTCGTAATTTCAAACTGCGAATACGTGCAGAGAGCCAGAATTTGGCTCCAAAATATAGCTCAGGCCTCGAAATTGGGATATTTGGGATATTTTGAAAACTGCAAGGGAGATTGTGCAAAATGTGACTCACTGCTGCTTTTAGTACTTGGCATATGTTGGGTATAAAAAGTCGTAATTTTAAACTGCGAATACGTGCAGAGAGCCAGAATTTGGCTACAAAATATGGCTCAGGCCTTGAAATTGGGATATTTAGAATATTTCGAAAACTGCAGGGGAGTTTGTGCAAAATGTGACTCACTGCTGATTTCAGTACTTGGAAGATGTTGGGTATAAAAGTCGTAATTTCAAACTGCGAATACGTGCAGAGAGCCAGAATTTGGCTACAAAATATGGCTCAGGCCTTGAAATTGAGATATTTGGAATATTTCGAAAACTGCAGGGGAGTTTGCGCAAAAAGTGAATCACTGCCCCTTTCAGTACTTGGTATATGTTAGGTATAAAAACTCGTAATATCAAAATATGAATACATGCAGAGAGCCAGAATTTGGCTACAAAATATGGCTCAGGCCTCGAAATTGTGATGTTTGGGATATTTTGAAAACTGCAGGGGAGTTTGCGCAAAATGTGACTCACTGCCACTTTCAGTACTAGGCATATGTTGGGTATAAAAAGTCGTGATATCAAAATATGAATACGTGCAGAGAGCCAGACGTTGGCTCCAAAATATGACTCAGGCCTCGATATTGGGATGTTTGGGATATTTAGAAAACTACAGGGAGGTTTGGGACAAATGTTACCAAACGCCGCTTTCAGTACTTGGCATATGTTGGGTATATAAAGCCGTAATTTCAAACTGCGAATACGTGCAGAGAGCCAGAATTTGGCTCCAAAATATGGCTCAGGCCTTGAAATTGGGATGTTTGGAATATTTTGAAAACTGCAGGGGGGATTGAGACAAATGTGACCAAACGCATTGGCATATGTTGGGTATAAAAAAGTCGTAATTTCAAAATGCGAATACGTGCAGAGAGCCAGAATTTGGCTCCAAAATATGGCTCAGGCCTCGAAATTAGGATATTTGGGATATTTTGAAAACTGCAGGGGAGTTTGTGCAAAATGTGACTCACTGCCCCTTTCAGTACTTGGAAGATGTTGGGTATAAAAGTCGTAATTTCAAACTGCGAATACGTGCAGAGAGCCAGAATTTGGCTACAAAGTATGGCTCAGGCCTCGAAATTGGGATGTTTGGGATATTTTGAAAACTGCAGGGGAGTTTGCGCAAATTGTGACTCACTGCCACTTTCAGTTCTTGGCATATGTTGGGTATAAAAAGTCGTAATATCAAAATATGAATACATGCAGAGAGGCAGACGTTGGCTCCAAATTATGACTCAGGCCTCGATATTGGGATGTTTGGGATATTTAGAAAATTGCAGGGAGGATTGGGACAAATGTGACCAAACGCCGCTTTCAGTACTTGGCATATGTTGGGTATAAAAAAGTCGCAATTTCAAACTGCGACTACGTGCAGAGAGCGAAAATTTGGCTACAAAATATGGCTCAGGCCTCGAAATTGGGATGTTTAGGACATTTTGAAGACTGCAGGGGGGAAGGAGACAAATGTGACCAAACGCATTGGCATATGTTGGGTATAAAAAAATCGTAATTTCAAACTGCGAATACGTGCAGAGAGCCAGAATTTTTCTCCAAAATATGGCTCTGGTCTCGAAATTGGGATATTTGGGATATTTTGAAAACTGCAGGGGAGTTTGTGCAAAATGTGACTCACTGCTGCTTTCAGTACTTGGCATATGTTGGGTATAAAAAGTCGTAATTTCAAACTGCGAATACGTGCAGAGAGCCAGAATTTTGCTCCAAAATATGGCTCAGGCCTCGAAATTGGGATGTTTAGGATATTTGAAAACTGCAGGGAGGTTTGTGACAAATATGACCAAACGCCGCTTTCAGTACTTGGCATATGTTGGGTATACAAAGCCGTAATTTCAACTGCGAATACGTGCAGAGAGCAGAGTTTGGCTCCAAAATATGGCTCAGGCATCGAAATTGAGATGTTTGGGATATTTTGAAAACTGCAGGGGGATTGACAAATGTGACCAAACGCATTGGCATATGTTGGGTATAAAATTCGTAATTTCAAAATGCGAATACGTGCAGAGAGCCAGATTTTGGCTCCAAAATATGGCTCAGGCCTCGAAATTAGGATATTTGGGATATTTTAAAACTGCAGGGGAGTTTGTGCAAAATGTGACTCACTGCTGCTTTCAGTACTTGGAAGATGTTGGGTATAAAAGTCATAATTTCAAACTGCGAATACGTGCAGAGAGCCAGAATTTGGTTAAAATATGGCTCAGGCCTCGAAATTGGGATGTTTGGGATATTTTGTAAACTGCAGGGGAGTTTGTGCAAATTGTGACTCACTGCCACTTTCAGTACTTGGCATATGTTGGGTATAAAAGTCGTAATATCAAATATGAATACGTGCAGAGAGCCAGACGTTGGCTCCAAATATGACTCAGGCCTCGATATTGGGATGTTTGGGATATTTAGAAAATTGCAGAGGGATTGGGACAAATGTGACTAAACGCCGCTTTCAGTACTTGGCATATGTTGGGTATAAAAATTTGCAATTTCAAACTGCGAATACGTGCAAAGAGCAAGAATTTGGCTCCAAAACATTGCTAAGGCCTCGAAATTGGGATATTTGGGATATTTTAAAAACTGCAGGGAGTTTGTGAAAATGTGACTAACTGCTGCTTTCAGTACTAGGCATATATTGGGTATAAAAAGTCGTAATTTCAAACTGCGAATACGTGTAGAGAGCCAGAATTTGGCTCCAAAATATGATTCAGGCCTCGAAATTGGGATATTTGGGATATTTCGAAAACTGCAGGGGAGTTTGTGCAAAATGTGACTCACTGCTGCTTTCAGTACTTGGCATATGTTGGGTATAAAAAGTCGTAATTTCAAACTGCGAATACGTGCAGAGAGCCAGAATTTGGCTCCAAAATATGGCTCAGGCCTCGAAATTGGTATATTTGGGATATTTCGAAAACTGTAGGGGAGTTTGTGCGAAATGTGACTAACTGCCGCTTTCAGGACTTGGCATATGTTGGGTATAAAATATCTTAATTTCAAACGCGAAAACGTGCATAGAGCCAAAATTTGCCTCCAAAATATGGCTCAGGCCTCGAAATTGGGATTTTTGGGATATTTTGAAAACTGCAGGGGAGTTTGCGCAAAACGTGACTCACTGCCACTTTCAGTACTTGGCATATGTTGGGTATAAAAAGTCGTAATATCAAAATATGAATACGTGCAGAGAGCCAGACGTTGGCTCCAAAATATGGCTCAGCCCTCGATATTGGGATGTTTGGGATATTTTGAAAACTGCAGGAGCCTTGGGACAAATGTGACCAAACGCCGCTTTCAGTACTTGGCATAAGTTGGGTATAAAAATTTGTAATTTCAAACTGCGAATACGTGCAGAGAGCCTGAATTTGGGTCCAAAATATGGCTCAGGCCTCGAAATTTGGATGTTTTGGATATTTTTATAACTGCAGGGGAGTTTGCGCAAAATGTGACTCACTGCCACTTTCAGTACTTGTCATATGTTGGGTATACAAATTCGTAATATCAAAATATGAATACGTGCAGAGAGCCAGAATTTGGCTACAAAATATGGCTAAGGCCTCGAAATTGGGATGTTTGGGATATTTTGAAAACTGCAAGGGAGTTTGCGCAAAATGTGACTCACTGCCATTTTCAGTACTTGGTATATGTTGGGTATAAAAAGTCGTAATATCAAAATATGAATACGTGCAGAGAGCCAGACGTTGGCTCAAAATATGACTGAGGCCTCGATATTTGGATGTTTGGGATATTTAGAAAACTGCAGGGAGGTTTGGGACAAATGTTACCAAACCCCGCTTTCAGTACTTGGCATATGTTGGGCATAAAAATTCGCAATTTCAAACTGCGAATACGTGCAGAGAGCCAGAATTTGGCTCCAAAATATGGCTCAGGCCTCGAAATTGGGATATTTGGAATATTTCGAAAAGTGCAGGGGAGTTTGTTCAAAATGTGACTCACTGCCGCTTTCAGGACTTGGCATATGTTGGCTTTAAAAAGTCGTAATTCCAAACTGCGAATACGTGCAGAGAGCCAGAATTTGTCTCCAAAATATTGCTCAGGCCTCGAAATTGAGATGTTTGCGATATTTGAAAACTGCAGGGGGATTGGGACAGATGAGACCAAACGACGCTTTTACTACTTGGCATATGTTGAGTATAAAAAGTCGTAATTTCAAACTGCGAATACGTGCATAGAGCCAGAATTTGGCAACAAAATATGGCTCAGGCCTCGAAATAGGGATGTTTGGGATATTTTGAAAACTGCAGGGGGGATTGAGACAAATGTGACCAAACGCATTTGCATATGTTGGGTATAAAAAGTCGTAATTTCAAACTGCGAATACGTGCAGAGAGCCAGAATTTGGCTCCAAATATGGCTCAAGCCTCGAAATTGGGATATTTGGGATATTTTGAAAACTGCAGTGGAGTTTGTGCAAAATGTGACTCACTGCTGCTTTCAGTACTTGGCATATGTTGGGTATAAAAATTCGTAATTTCAAACTGCGAATACGTCCATAGAGCCAGAATTTGGCTCCAAAATATGGCACATGCCTCGAAATTGGGATGATTAGGATATTTTGAAAACTGCAGGGAGGTTTGGGACAAATATGACCAAACACCGCATTCAGTACTTGGCATATGTTGGGTATATAAAGCCGTAATTTCAAACGGCGAATACGTGCAGAGAGCTAGAATTTGGCTCCAAAATATGGCTCAGGCCTTGAAATTGGGATGTTAGGAATATTTTGAAAACTGCAGGGGGGATTGAGACAAATGTGACCAAACGCATTTGCATATGTTGGGTATAAAGAAGTCGTAATTTCAAACTGCGAATACGTGCAGAGAGCCAGAATTTGGCTCCAAAATATGGCTCAAGCCTCGAAATTGGGATATTTGGGATATTTTGAAAACTGCAGTGGAGTTTGTGCAAAATGTGACTCACTGCTGCTTTCAGTACTTGGCATATGTTGGGTATAAAAAGTCGTAATTTCAAACTGCGAATACGTGCAGAGAGCCAGAATTTGGCTACAAAATATGGCTCAGGCCCCGAAATTGGGATGTTTGGGATATTTTGAAAATTGCAGGAGAGTTTGCGCAAATGTGACTCACTGCCACTTCCAGTTCTTGGCATATGTTGGGTATAAAAAGTCGTAATATCAAATATGAATAGATGCAGAGAGGCAGACGTTGGCTCCAAATTATGACTCAGGCCTCGATATTGGGATGTTTGGGATATTTAGAAAATTGCAGGAGGATTGGGACAAAAGTGACCAAACGCCGCTTTCAGTACTTGGCATATGTTGGGTAAAAAAGTCGCAATTTCAAACTGCGAATACGTGCAGAGAGCGAGAATTTGGCTACAAAATATGGCTCAGGCCTCGAAATTGGGATGTTTGGGATATTTTGAAAACTGCTGAGAGGAAGGAGACAAATGTGACCAAACGCATTGGCATATGTTGGTATAAAAAATTCGTAATTTCAAACGGCGAATACGTGCAGAGAGCCAGAATTTTTCTCCAAAATATGGCTCTGGTCTCGAAATTGGGATATTTGGGATATTTTGAAAACTGCAGGGGAGTTTGTGCAAAATGTGACTCACTGCTTTCAGTACTTGGCATATGTTGGGTATAAAAAGTCGTAATTTCAAACTGCGAATACGTGCAGAGAGCCAGAATTTGCTCCAAAATATGGCTAGGCCTCGAAATTGGGATATTTGGATATTTTGAAAACTGCAGGGGAGTTTGTGCAAATGTGACTCACTGCCGCTTCAGTACTTGGCATATCTTGGGTATAAAAAGTCGTAAATTCAATCTGCGAATACGTGCAAGAGCAAGAATTTGGCTCCAAAATATAGCTCAGGCCTCGAAATTGGGATGTTTAGGATATTTTGAAAACTGCAGGGAGGTTTGGGACAAATATGACCAAACGCCGCTTTCAGTACTTGGCATATGTTGGGTATACAAAGCCGTAATTTCAAACTGCGAATACGTGCAGAGAGCCAGAGTTTGGCTCCAAAATATGGCTCAGGCATCGAAATTGAGATGTTTGGGATATTTTGAAAACTGCAGGGGGGATTGAGAAATGTGACCAAACGCATTGGCATATGTTGGGTATAAAAAAGTCGTAATTTCAAAATGCGAATACGTGCAGAGAGCCAGATTTTGGCTCCAAAATATGGCTCAGGCCTCGAAATTAGGATATTTGGGATATTTTGAAAACTGCAGGGGAGTTTGTGCAAAATGTGACTCACTGCTGCTTTCAGTACTTGGAAGATGTTGGGTATAAAAGTCATAATTTCAAACTGCGAATACGTGCAGAGAGCCAGAATTTGGCTACAAAATATGGCTCAGGCCTCGAAATTGGGATGTTTGGGATATTTTGAAAACTGCAGGGGAGTTTGTGCAAATTGTGACTCACTGCCACTTTCAGTACTTGGCATATGTTGGGTATAAAAAGTCGTAATATCAAATATGAATACGTGCAGAGAGCCAGACGTTGGCTCCAAATTATGACTCAGGCCTCGATATTGGGATGTTTGGGATATTTAGAAAATTGCAGGGAGGATTGGGACAAATGTGACAAACGCCGCTTTCAGTACTTGGCATATGTTGGGTATAAAAAGTTGCAATTTCAAACTGCGAATACGTGCAAAGAGCAAGAATTTGGCTCCAAAACATTGCTAAGGCCTCGAAATTGGGATATTTGGGATATTTTAAAAACTGCAGGGGAGTTGTGAAAATGTGACTTTCAGTACTAGGCATATTGGGTATAAAAAGTCGTAATTTCAAACTGCGAATACGTGTAGAGAGCCAGAATTTGGCTCCAAAATATGTTCAGGCCTCGAAATTGGGATATTTGGGATATTTCGAAAACTGCAGGGGAGTTTGTGCAAAATGTGACTCACTGCTGCTTTCAGTACTTGGCATATGTTGGGTATAAAAAGTCGTAATTTCAACTGCGAATACGTGCAGAGAGCCAGAATTTGGCTCCAAAATATGGCTCAGGCCTCGAAATTGGATATTTGGGATATTTTGAAAACTGCAGGGGAGTTTGTGCAAATGTGACAACTGCCGCTTTCAGTACTTGGCATATGTTGGGTATAAAAATCGTAATTTCAAACTGCGAATACGTGCAGAGAGCCAATTTGCCTCCAAAATATGGCTCAGGCTCGAAATTGGGATTTTTGGGATATTTTGAAAACTGCAGGGGATTGCGCAAAACGTGACTCAAAGTACTTGGCATATGTTGGGTATAAAAAGTCGTAATATCAAAATATGAATACGTGCAGAGAGCCAGACGTTGGCTCCAAAAATATGGCTCAGCCCTCGATATTAGGATTTTGGGATATTTTGAAACTGCAGGGAGCTTTGGACAAATGTGACCAAACGCCGCTTTCAGTACTTGGCATAAGTTGGGTATAAAAATTCGTAATTTCAAACTGCGAA
>NW_027189385.1:27500-32500 GCF_040958095.1 Procambarus clarkii
TTACTTGTGTGTGTGTGTGTGTGTGTGTGTGTGTGTGTGTGTGTGTGTGTGTGTGTACTCACCTAGTTGTACTCACCTAGTTGTGTCTGCAGGATCGAGCATTGACTCTTGGATCCCGCCTTTCGAGCATCGGTTGTTTACAGCAATGACTCCTGTCCCATTTCCCTATCATACCTGGTTTTAAAATTATGAATAGTATTTGCTTCCACAACCTGTTCCTGAAGTGCATTCCATTTCCCCACTACTCTCACGCTAAAAGAAAACTTCCTAACATCTCTGTGACTCATCTGAGTTTCAAGCTTCCATCCATGTCCTCTCGTTCTGTTACTATTCCGTGTGAACATTTCGTCTATGTCCACTCTGTCAATTCCTCTGAGTATCTTATACGTTCCTATCATGTCCCCCCCCTCTCCCTTCTTCTTTCTAGTGTCGTAAGGCACAGTTCCCTCAGGCGCTCTTCATACCCCATCCCTCGTAGCTCTGGGACGAGTCTCGTTGCAAACCTCTGAACCTTTTCCAGTTTCATTATACGCTTCTTCAGATGGGGACTCCATGATGAGGCGGCATACTCTAAGACTGGCCTTACGTAGGCAGTGTAAAGCGCCCTAAATGCCTCCTTACTTGTGTGTGTGTGTGTGTGTGTGTGTGTGTGTGTGTGTGTGTGTGTGTGTGTGTGTGTGTGTACTCACCTAGTTGTACTCACCAAGTTGTGTCTGCAGGATCGAGCATTGCCCCTTGGATCCCGCCTTTCGAGCATCGGTTGTTTACAGCAATGACTCCTGTCCCATTTCCCTATCATACCTGGTTTTAAAATTATGAATAGTATTTGCTTCCACAACCTGTTCCTGAAGTGCATTCCATTTCCCCACTACTCTCACGCTAAAAGAAAACTTCCTAACATCTCTGTGACTCATCTGAGTTTCAAGCTTCCATCCATGTCCTCTCGTTCTGTTACTATTCCGTGTGAACATTTCGTCTATGTCCACTCTGTCAATTCCTCTGAGTATCTTATACGTTCCTATCATGTCCCCCCTCTCCCTTCTTCTTTCTAGTGTCGTAAGGCACAGTTCCCTCAGGCGCTCTTCATACCCCATCCCTCGTAGCTCTGGGACGAGTCTCGTTGCAAACCTCTGAACCTTTTCCAGTTTCATTATATGCTTCTTCAGATGGGGACTCCATGATGAGGCGGCATACTCTAAGACTGGCTTTACGTAGGCAGTGTAAAGCGCCCTAAATGCCTCCTTACTTGTGTGTGTGTGTGTGTGTGTGTGTGTGTGTGTGTGTGTGTGTGTGTGTGTGTGTGTACTCACCTAGTTGTACTCACCTAGTTGTGTCTGCAGGATCGAGCATTGACTCTTGGATCCCGCCTTTCGAGCATCGGTTGTTTACAGCAATGACTCCTGTCCCATTTCCCTATCATACCTGGTTTTAAAATTATGAATAGTATTTGCTTCCACAACCTGTTCCTGAAGTGCATTCCATTTCCCCACTACTCTCACGCTAAAAGAAAACTTCCTAACATCTCTGTGACTCATCTGAGTTTCAAGCTTCCATCCATGTCCTCTCGTTCTGTTACTATTCCGTGTGAACATTTCGTCTATGTCCACTCTGTCAATTCCTCTGAGTATCTTATACGTTCCTATCATGTCCCCCCCCTCTCCCTTCTTCTTTCTAGTGTCGTAAGGCACAGTTCCCTCAGGCGCTCTTCATACCCCATCCCTCGTAGCTCTGGGACGAGTCTCGTTGCAAACCTCTGAACCTTTTCCAGTTTCATTATACGCTTCTTCAGATGGGGACTCCATGATGAGGCGGCATACTCTAAGACTGGCCTTACGTAGGCAGTGTAAAGCGCCCTAAATGCCTCCTTACTTGTGTGTGTGTGTGTGTGTGTGTGTGTGTGTGTGTGTGTGTGTGTGTGTGTGTGTGTGTGTGTGTGTGTGTGTGTGTGTGTGTGTGTGTGTGTGTGTGTGTGTGTGTGTGTGTGTGTGTGTGTGTACTCACCTAGTTGTACTCACCAAGTTGTGTCTGCAGGATCGAGCATTGCCCCTTGGATCCCGCCTTTCGAGCATCGGTTGTTTACAGCAATGACTCCTGTCCCATTTCCCTATCATACCTGGTTTTAAAATTATGAATAGTATTTGCTTCCACAACCTGTTCCTGAAGTGCATTCCATTTCCCCACTACTCTCACGCTAAAAGAAAACTTCCTAACATCTCTGTGACTCATCTGAGTTTCAAGCTTCCATCCATGTCCTCTCGTTCTGTTACTATTCCGTGTGAACATTTCGTCTATGTCCACTCTGTCAATTCCTCTGAGTATCTTATACGTTCCTATCATGTCCCCCCTCTCCCTTCTTCTTTCTAGTGTCGTAAGGCACAGTTCCCTCAGGCGCTCTTCATACCCCATCCCTCGTAGCTCTGGGACGAGTCTCGTTGCAAACCTCTGAACCTTTTCCAGTTTCATTATATGCTTCTTCAGATGGGGACTCCATGATGAGGCGGCATACTCTAAGACTGGCCTTACGTAGGCAGTGTAAAGCGCCCTAAATGCCTCCTTACTTGTGTGTGTGTGTGTGTGTGTGTGTGTGTGTGTGTGTGTGTGTGTGTGTGTGTGTGTGTGTGTGTGTGTGTGTGTGTGTGTGTGTGTGTGTGTGTACTCACCTAGTTGTACTCACCTAGTTGTGTCTGCAGGATCGAGCATTGACTCTTGGATCCCGCCTTTCGAGCATCGGTTGTTTACAGCAATGACTCCTGTCCCATTTCCCTATCATACCTGGTTTTAAAATTATGAATAGTATTTGCTTCCACAACCTGTTCCTGAAGTGCATTCCATTTCCCCACTACTCTCACGCTAAAAGAAAACTTCCTAACATCTCTGTGACTCATATGAGTTTCAAGGTTCCATCCATGTCCTCTCGTTCTGTTACTATTCCGTGTGAACATTTCGTCTATGTCCACTCTGTCAATTCCTCTGAGTATCTTATACGTTCCTATCATGTCCCCCCTCTCCCTTCTTCATCCTAGTGTCGTAAGGCACAGTTCCCTCAGGCGCTCTTCATACCCCATTCCTCGTAGCTCTGGGACGAGTTTCGTTGCAAACCTCTGAACCTTTTCCAGTTTCTTTATATGCTTCTTCAGATGGGGACTCCATGATGAGGCGGCATACTCTAAGACTGGCCTTACGTAGGCAGTGTAAAGCGCCCTAAATGCCTCCTTACTTGTGTGTGTGTGTGTGTGTGTGTGTGTGTGTGTGTGTGTGTGTGTGTGTGTGTGTGTGTGTGTGTGTGTGTGTGTTTGTGTGTGTGTACTCACCTAGTTGTACTCACCTAGTTGTGTCTGCAGGATCGAGCATTGACTCTTGGATCCCGCCTTTCGAGCATCGGTTGTTTACAGCAATGACTCCTGTCCCATTTCCCTATCATACCTGGTTTTAAAATTATAAATAGTATTTGCTTCCACAACCTGTTCCTGAAGTGCATTCCATTTCCCCACTACTCTCACGCTAAAAGAAAACTTCCTAACATCTCTGTGACTCATCTGAGTTTCAAGCTTCCATCCATGTCCTCTCGTTCTGTTACTATTCCGTGTGAACATTTCGTCTATGTCCACTCTGTCAATTCCTCTGAGTATCTTATACGTTCCTATCATGTCCCCCCCCCCCTCTCCCTTCTTCTTTCTAGTGTCGTAAGGCACAGTTCCCTCAGGCGCTCTTCATACCCCATCCCTCGTAGCTCTGGGACGAGTCTCGTTGCAAACCTCTGAACCTTTTCCAGTTTCATTATACGCTTCTTCAGATGGGGACTCCATGATGAGGCGGCATACTCTAAGACTGGCCTTACGTAGGCAGTGTAAAGCGCCCTAAATGCCTCCTTACTTGTGTGTGTGTGTGTGTGTGTGTGTGTGTGTGTGTGTGTGTGTGTGTGTGTGTGTGTGTGTGTGTGTGTGTGTGTACTCACCTAGTTGTACTCACCTAGTTGTGTCTGCAGGATCGAGCATTGACTCCTGGATCCCGCCTTTCGAGCATCGGTTGTTTACAGCAATGACTCCTGTCCCATTTCCCTATCATACCTGGTTTTAAAATTATGAATAGTATTTGCTTCCACAACCTGTTCCTGAAGTGCATTCCATTTCCCCACTACTCTCACGCTAAAAGAAAACTTCCTAACATCTCTGTGACTCATCTGAGTTTCAAGCTTCCATCCATGTCCTCTCGTTCTGTTAATATTCTGTGTGAACATTTCGTCTATGTCCACTCTGTCAATTCCTCTGAGTATCTTATACGTTCCTATCATGTCCCCCCTCTCCCTTCTTCTTTCTAGTGTCGTAAGGCAGAGTTCCCTCAGGCGCTCTTCATACCCCATCCCTCGTAGCTCTGGGACGAGTCTCGTTGCAAACCTCTGAACCTTTTCCAGTTTCATTATATGCTTCTTCAGATGGGGACTCCATGATGAGGCGGCATACTCTAAGACTGGCCTTACGTAGGCAGTGTAAAGCGCCCTAAATGCCTCCTTACTTGTGTGTGTGTGTGTGTGTGTGTGTGTGTGTGTGTGTGTGTGTGTGTGTGTGTGTGTGTGTGTGTGTGTGTGTGTGTGTGTGTACTCACCTAGTTGTACTCACCTAGTTGTGTCTGCAGGATCGAGCATTGACTCTTGGATCCCGCCTTTCGAGCATCGGTTGTTTACAGCAATGACTCCTGTCCCATTTCCCTATCATACCTGGTTTTAAAATTATGAATAGTATTTGCTTCCACAACCTGTTCCTGAAGTGCATTCCATTTCCCCACTACTCTCACGCTAAAAGAAAACTTCCTAACATCTCTGTGACTCATCTGAGTTTCAAGCTTCCATCCATGTCCTCTCGTTCTGTTACTATTCCGTGTGAACATTTCGTCTATGTCCACTCTGTCAATTCCTCTGAGTATCTTATACGTTCCTATCATGTCCCCCCTCTCCCTTCTTCTTTCTAGTGTCGTAAGGCACAGTTCCCTCAGGCGCTCTTCAT